>NC_092214.1:62776938-62886319 GCF_043381705.1 Parasteatoda tepidariorum
TTATTGTGTTCTATATATATATATATATATAACTACGTAGTTTAATCAACTTATCCAGGGTGCGTAATTTTGCTTACACTTAGAGCAGTACAGTCCAACCAGACTCCTCCGATAATATTTTCTTAATTCAATTCAAATCGAAAAAAGTTCCATAGAACATGTAAGTTGATTAATGATTGGGGTGCATTTTTTTAATGGTCTTAAGTTACACAAGGTTCCAATGAACCTATGCTACCTCAGTGATATTTCTTTTTACTTTTTTTAATTCGTTTTCTGATGACAGATTAATATACAACACAGTTTGTAAAGCTTACTTAAAAAAATTTAATGCCACTTAGTACAGAATTTCATAACCGGTCTCACCTTTTGCGCCATCAGTTCACTTCAACTTCTGCATACTTATTAAATATACCAACATTATTGATCATTTTTGATTTAAAAAAAAATTGCTTCAACTCACCCAATACCACTTTATGGCTAGATATTCACTGCAGATAAATCCTACTAGATAGTAATACGAGTCAAAATGAACGAAAAATATGACAAATATCGTAATTTATTCGCATGAGCAAGAAAATATTACTCGCTTAAAGGTATGAGAAATTATTTTAAAGAACTCAAAATAAGATTATGAAACTCTAGTTCGTATTGTCTCGGGAGCTTTTATTTGGCACATTGCTTGTTAAGTAAATGCAGCAAAAGGATTTTTTCTTTTTATTTGTGACAGTCATAAAATAATGAAATTTGTTGGCGTTTGTGACAAGAATTCTCTTATGAGAATAGTTTTATGTTTTCATTTAGTAAAATGTATCTCATTTGGTTTGCAGGTATTCATTGAAAAATTTTTTGGATGAGTTTTTTAGAAACTAAAGAACAAACGTCTTTTTTGAACAGTTTTAAACTCCTAGCGCAAATGCAAGTTTGCTATTATGTAAATTTTCTATTAGTATACGTCAAACAAGAACATGTTTATTCAAGCTTTGTTATAATTCCCAAAGTAAATTCATAGTTGATAAGTTATGAATATTTAAATATCATTAAGCATTAATTAATTATTTATTCTGTAAGAAAATTTTGTCAGTTTTGGTTTAATGAATGAATTAATACTCGTTCAAATAATGACTTATTTTTTCAAAATTAGTTTTAATATAAAAGAAAATTCTCATGTGTCCTTTAAAATCGGATTAATACTACATCTGTATTTGCTTACTTTCTGTCTTTTCTGTTTTGATATAAGATTTATATATATATATATATATAGGTGCTAAAAATGTAGAGGAACCATGGAAAATAATAAAGATTAATGAAAAGAGAATAAGAAAAATAAAATATTTAAAAAAATATCAAAAAGCCGGAAAAGAAAATAATGAAAAGATATAATCTCTTCATCAGCGCACACGATTATATCAGCAAATAATAACTTTTTAATATTGTTTTCTTAAATAATTTTTACACGATATTTTTTAAAATATTTTATTTTTATTTTTCTCTTCTCATTAATCGTTGTTATTTTCCATGTTTTCTTCATATTTTTAACTTATTTTATGAGTTCTATATGCTTGCAGCTTATGCGCAGTAAATAAAACTTAATTAATTTTTTTAATTTTCTTCATTTTTCTCTTTTTTCTTTTTATCCTTTTTGTCTTATATATATATATAGCATAACAAATAAATACAAAAAAAATTCAGGCAATTCATGTTTCTTTCTCTTTTCAATTTTTTTAAAAAATAATTGTTAATTTTCTAAAATTATTAATTGTCAACTTCCTTAAATTATCCAGTATAATATACACATATCCATTGTCGGACCCATCCTCGGAAACTAACAAAACAAACGCACTTCAGTATTGCAGTAAGAACGCACTTTAATACAAAACTCCTCTATTTGCGCTTTTCGCTCAATTTGCGTTTTTGTTTTCATATTTTGCAATCTGGCAATCTTGTTACGAAAATATTTTAAATCATTCTTGAAAAATCTCCCATTCATGTAAGTTCATTTGAATTCGCTACTCACTTTATAGATTTCATTTCATGTTATATTCTGTTTTTTTGTTTATATTTTATCTCCTGTTTTTACGTGATATTTTAACTTATTGTGTTCTACTTTATTTGTTGTAATTTTTTTGAGTGCTCCTCACACTATTGTACGCAATATTTATGCGACTCCCTGTTATATGAAACGTTTTTAAACTTATACATTTCGACAAGCATTTCAATTAAATATGTCATTTAAAAAGAAACTGTAGCTTGGAAAAAGAAACCGATTGCAGATTTAAAATCATCGACCTGAAAATATCCAATATCAGTTAAAATATCTCACACAACAGAGAAGAAAAGTATTCCCCAGTGTAACTAAATATTTACTGTCAAGAATATTTTAACTTATATTGATTTAAAAATAAATAAGGCAAGCTTTTTACTTCAGAGGTTTCTTTGCTAAATTTGAATCGATTTTGAAACTGAATTAAACTGTTTAACATTTAAAATTGATTCGCGTAAAATGTTTCATTTTTCTTCTTAAAAGTGAGTAAAAAATTAAGGGAAAATAGTTATTTAATTCTTAAAACAAAGATTTTACAATGTTTTTTACCTAATACATTGTATTTTTCGTTTGCAAATTTAATCGATTTTATTTATTTAAGTAAAAAGAAAAATGTTTGATCGAAATGCTAGTTGCGGAGATTAAGCCATAACTGCGAAACATAAAACTGATGCTTGTACAACACAAACAATTCCCAGAAACGGTCAAATCATATATATAATTTTAAATGTACAGAAACGTTCTAAAAAAACCATTAAACATTTTATTTAGCGTAGAAATGTCCGATTGTGACAATGTTATGATAATTTATAATAAACAGACCAGCGTCCTCCTTAAATTAAACTGGTAGTAAAATTTCTATACAGATCTTGTAAAGTTCCCTGTTTTACCTTTTCAATTTAAGATTTTGAGAATAGAAATTCTTTCCCGGGATTCTAACAGAAAATTTTTTTTAAATAATTAGTAAGGAAAAGAGGTGAGTTTTCAAATGTTCGTTTTGAAACTTTGCTACCAGTTTTTTTAGTCATCTTCACCTGGTCACCTTATTAAAATAAATGTAAATATATGTGTAATTCTGTGAATATTCTTTGTTTATGTGGCTAAATGTCTCAAATGGACCTTAAATAATCAGTTTAATGTGAAAAGTTTCAGAAAAAACTGCGTAATTCTAATGAAATTCAGAGAGAAAATTACGCCTAAAGTATTTCTTATGAATGACTCGGCTTAGCGATATTTTTGCTGACTTGGCAACCATTTTGGCAATAAAATGACAAACTGGAAACTTTGGATTTCAAAGAGATCGGACCAATATTTGCAAAGTTATGCGAGAGTCAACTAGAATCGTGTCGAAAATTCTGAGATTTTGTCACCGAGCCTATATAAATAAGTGTGCATCTCGCAGTTAAAAAGAGTACTCTGCTTGTAACTTCAGCAGTGTTTTGATCCGCGAGCCTCGAGTGAATTAGTTCACTGATACATTCACTGATAGTTCATTGAAGTTTCGAATCCTATGTTTTGTAGGTAGATCATGTGATTCGTTCTGCTATAATACGCCGTTATTTGAGCTGCAATTATCAAATCTGGATACTATTAATAGTTCTATTATCTGGAAGTTTTTGATAATAAAATTTGTAAATCATAAGGACTGTTATAGTAATCTCCAACCCAAACGAACCCCCGTGCTTTGTACAATATTTTATTTACGCTTCAGATATTTGCCAAAGTTATAATGTATAGAAAAGTAATTAAAAGTTTTATTAAAAAATCAAACTAATGCATAACTATTAGAAAAGAGCAACTACTAGCGAGCGAGAGTTTCAACAAAATTATATGAATAAATCATTATTTAATCTTATTCCACTAAAGAAGTAAAGAAGCTGCATCAAAATCAGACTCTCAGATGTTTGAAAGCGCTTAATGGTAGATGCTCTGTGTGAGCGCATCATTTGAGATATAGTAATGAAGTGTTAGTATTTGTTTAAAATAGTTTTTACAATTATTTTTGCACAAACTATTACCGTAAACCGGGGCGAGTCTACCCATTTTTTCAGTTTGTCANAAATCAAACTCTTAGATGCTTGAGAGCGCTTACTGGTAGATGCTCTGTGTGAGCGCATCATTTGAGATATAGTAACAAAGTGAATATAGAAATAGTTTTATAGTTTTTAATATAGTTAGTAACAGTTAGTTTATAGTGTAGTTTATATAATTTATAGTTAGTTAAAATAGTTTTTACAATTATTTTTGCACGAACTTTTAGCACATTTAACTACATCACAATTATTACCTTCTTCATTTATATACTATGAAAATAAACTAAAATTAACACTTCAAAAATTTTTGATATGATGCATTGTTTTTTAAAGTTAGTCTACAGAAACATTTTTTCTGGTGTTTCAAAAAGTTTAATTGGTGAATACGCTTTTATCAACAGATCCATGCATTCTTCTGTTCTTTTCTAGAATCGATTTCTATTTTTTCGGCAGATTTAATTTACAACTACGTTTGTGATTTTTATTTCATTTGCTGTCTGACTCAGTAGCTCTTTTCATTAAAATAAAAGAGTAGGTTCCTCCAATGTTATGCAAACTTAATACTCTATTTTGAATGCCTTAAATTTTAAGATTCAATTTAGTTCTATTTTTAACATTGCTCTTCTGTTTTTAAACCAGTTATTTTAGTTTTTACCTAGTTAATGCATAAATTTTAATCTAGTTACATTGATTTTAGATGCTGTATAACCAATAACTCTTGCGTCAAAAAAATTTACATTAATCAATTTTCTGGACACCATTGATTGATACCAAAAAATATAGCGCACCAGCGAGAATAGTAAAGCATTTCTCTCTTTATGAAAGTTATAGCGTTATTTTAAGATTCAAAAGTGTAGTTTATTTTTTGGAACATTATTCTTGTCGGAGTTCAAATATATTTTTAAAATATTTTGAAATAAATTCGGTGCGATAGGTTTTTAGTTTGACTGTTGGAAAACTTCACAGACTTTGATGAGCATTAGCTCCATTCCATACCATTTTATGGCATATTTTATGGGAGGAAATGAAATTTGAGAGTGTCTGAAAATTTTCTATATATGTAATATAAGAAATAAAAAATTGAGTTACATCATTACTCTACCTATTGGTTGAGTAAAAATATTATAATGGAAGCATAAAGTTTTAAATATTATGCTGTGTGTCATTTTGTCTGACAAATTAAAGTCTTAGTGTTAAATAGTTTTTGCATACTTAATGCAAATGTAATGGATTCATTCGAATTTTATTTTCACAATCTATTGCCCTTTTAAAACAGAAATAGGACTTAAATTTAGTAAGGTAATAATAATTGATTTTCTTTTCATACATTCATGCTTTTCTTTTCAATTTACACCCTAATATTATTCAGTTATCCTTGGGTTGGAAAGTAAAGCATGCAAACGTATATCTTTTTTTTTTCTCTTTTTACAATTTTTGTAATTTTTCAAATTCAAAATGAATTATCACAATATAGCGAAAACATGCATGTTTTAATATTTTTTGTTAATTTTTTTAAACATGAGATTTTTTATCTCTTTAAAACCATTTTGAATGACGAAGTAAGTCTTTATTTGGACCATACTTTATGAAGGTCCACATTCNAAAATAGTAATAATAATAATATACTTACGGAGCACCAACTAAAAGTTTGCTGATTTTCAATACAAATCTCTCAAAAGACGTTTGAACAGGTCGGTTAAAAAGACACCAAATAAATAAAAACGGATCAAACTACTACAGCGCCATCTTCCTTAGAGTCTGAACTAAGTCCTCCGTCGGTAAAATTTTTTTTATTTGCAATTTAAAATAGTGAAAATTAAATAAAACTAAAATGGGTAGACTCGCCCCTGGATGGGTAGACTCGCCCCGGTTTACGGTAGCACGTTTAACTACATTACAATTATTACTTTCTTCATTTATATACTAGGAAAATAAACACTTCAAATATGTTTCATATGATGCAGTATTTTTTAAAGTTAGTTCACAGAAACATTTTTTCTGGTGTTTCAAAAAGGTAAATTGGTGAATACGATTTTTTCATCAGATCCAGGCAGTTTTCGGTTCTTTTCTAGAATCAATTTCTATTTTTTCGGCAGATTTAGTTTATAACTACGTTTGTGATTTTTATTTCACTTGCTGTCTGATTCAGTAGTTCTTTTCATTAAAATAAAAGAGTAGGTTCCTCCAATGTTATTCAAACTTATTGCTCTATTTTGAATGCCTTAGATGTTAAGATTCAATTTAGTTCCATTTTTAACATTGCTGTTCTGTTTTTAAACCAGTTATTTCAGTTTTAACCTAGTTATTGCATAAATTTTAATCTAGTTGCATTGATTTTAGATGCTGTATAACCAATGACTCTTGCGTCAAAAAATTTACATTAATCAATTTTCTGGACTCGATTGATTGATACCAAAAAATATAGCATACCAGCGAGAATAGTAAAGCATTTCTCTTTTTATGAAAGTTATAGCGTTATTTTAAGATTCAAAAATGTAGCTTATTTTTTAGAACATTATTCTTGCCGGAGTTCAAATATATTTTTAAAATATTTTGAAATAAATTCGGTGAGATAGGTTCTTAGTTTGACTGTTGGAAAACTTCACAGACTTTGATGAGCATTAGTTCCATTCCATACCATTTTATGACATATTTTATGGGAGGAAATGAAATTTGAGAGTGTCTGAAAATTTTCTATATATGTAATATATGAAATAAAAATTTGAGTTACATCATTTCTCTACCTATTGGTTGAGTAAAAATATTATAATAGAAGCATAAAGTTTTAAATATTATGCTGTGTGTCATTTTGTCAGACAAATTATTTCTTTATCTTAGTATTAAATAGTTTTTGCATACTTAATACAAATGTAATGGATTCATTCGAATTTTATTTTCACAATCTACTGCCCTTTTACAACAGAAATATGACTTAAATTTAGTAAGGTAATAATAATTGCTTTTCTTTTCATGCATTCATGTTTTTCTTTTCATTTTACACTCTAATATTATTCAGTTATCCTTGGGTTGGAAAGTAAAGCATGTAAACGTATATCATTTTTTTTCCCTTTTTACAATTTTTGTAATTTTTTAAATTCAAAATGAATTATCACAAAAAAGCAAAAACATGCATGTTTTAATATTTTTTTTGTTAATTTTTTTAAACATGAGATTTTTGATCTCTTTAAAACCATTTTGAATGACGAAGTAAGTCTTTATTTGGATCATACTTTATGAAAGTCCACATTCAATTCCCATAAACGTCATGCAAGCCATAATCTCCTCATACCTCTAGATTTAAAACGAGTTTGAAATTTTCAATACAGCAGGCGTGGAAAAAAACATTAGAATGCAAAAAGAGATTATAAATTGCATGGAATTTTCCCTTCCTTAAAATACCATTAATTAGTATACATTGAAATCAAAAACCAAGTTCTACTTAATATGCTATTCATTTGTTCTTTCCGTTATACCTATAAACATTTACTGAGAACATTTTCTACACCTAGTTGTTCTCAATGTCACGATCTTCATTACTATTAAGCATATTTTCATCAACTGTAGACTATACAAATATTTGAGAAACAAACTCTTTGAAGCCTTTTTTTCTGATCTTAAATCCTTGCTCGGTGATCCTATGCATCAAAATCTTTCTAATTTTATCGAAACAATAAAGAATATATTCATGATTTTTTCTTAAAATATAAGTGTTACTTATCAACCTAGTGGCTTGCAAAGTATAGCCATTTTTGGCTCTTGTGATAATAAATTCTGAACAACCAGCCCATCCTTAAACATGACAAGTTTCACGACATTAAACCAGATATTAAACCATCTACACCACTGACTGGTTGACAGATCGACGCATTAGACAGATCCGATTGATGCACAAATGTTTACTTTTAAATAAAGCATCTCCGCAATACTATTTTTGCCGGGTGTTTTTTTACAGTAAAATATTTTTTTTAACTTGTGCGTGAAATGTAAAGTTAAAAGATTTATTTAAAAGTGTAAAATTTGTTAAAAACATTTACAGAATTAAAAAAGTAGGTTTTTAGAACCATTTGAAAATTAAATATCTAAAAGCTGTTTCTAGGAAAGCATGCCTCTCAGAAATTAAGTTCTATTTCCATATAATTTCTCTTATTTGGTTTTAATCCACATAATTTCACATAATTTTCGCATAATTTCTTTTATTTGGTTTGGTTTAATGATTCAACGGAATAAAAAAGTTCATGATATCTGAGTTACACTTTGTCTAACATAAGATGATGCATTTACCTTAGCCAGTTCAACCATATTGCTTCGTGCTGTACTTTCAAAAATGTTATTTGCAATATGAAGCTTATAAAAAGATGCCAACTATATAAAAATCTCAATTTTGAATTTTTGTCATTTGCGTTTATCTTTCAATTGCAAGGCAGTATTAAGCCATTGTATCCCCAATCATTTCACCGTACCCCACAAAGATTTGCCACATCATCCAACGGATTGTTTAAAAAATAACTATAAAAATTAAGACTATTTCTATAAGTTTTTGATGCATCGTTATCAAACACACTAAATCTTCAAGTTATAACATTACATTAAAAAAAATTACATGTAAAAATTAAAAAAAAAAAAAACTAAATATGTGTAAAAAAAAAACTAACTGTAAATACTTCAATGCTTACATTTGTGTTTTAGCTTCTTATTTATTGTTATGTAAAGAAAGTAACTAAAAGTTAATCCAATTATTTAAGAGAAAATCATGGTGCCTAAGTAAAGAAAAAAGCATTCAAATATTGCCATTGCTATTAAATTTCCATCGATTAATACGCAGCTCAATCTTAGTTTTATTTTAATTTTTTAACAAAAAACTCTTTTATACATTTTTATTATTCAAGATTAGTATTATTTATCTACTTAATTTCCAAATCGAAATTAGAACAGATAATAATTTTAACTGTTCTAGTGAGATACAAAATTCAATTGCTGAATACTCATAAATTTTATTAAATAGAAAGACACTATGAAACAGGATCATATCAAGGATCAAGTAACAGGATCAAGTAAACAAGCTAATCTGTTTTTTAAATAATACGATACAACTTTCCATCGATTTAATGCACAGCTGAGTCTTAGTTCTTTTTAAAAATTTTTAACAAAAAAATTCTTTTCGTCATTTTTACTATTCAAGATTAGTATTATTTATCTATTTACTATCCGAATCGAAGTGAGAAGAACAGATAATAATTTTAACTGTTCTAGTGAGAAACAATAGAAAATTGCTGAATACTCATAAATTTCATTAAATAGAAAGATGATATGAAAGAGGATCATATCTTGAGTTCTTCAAATAAATCAGATAGTCTTGTATTTAAATAATACGATATCTTATTGCTGAGATTCTGGAAGAGACATGAAAATCCACTTTACGATGCTGATCCCTGGATGCTTTTGAAAGATTACCTTTTGACCTTTTGAAAATCCCCAAAGAATTTTTTTTTATTTAATATTATGTGGACATTTATTTTTCTTTTTGTTTTAAGTAGGAATAGTAGCGATAAAAGAAAAAAAGTGAAGATTTTTGTCATAATGTTAAAGTTAATATGATTTTTTTTTTTGTAAAAATTTTTTGTCTTTGCAGTTTTACTTTAAACTACATAGTGAAAACTTATAATGTATCTTGAAACTAAACATTTTGTCAACTACTTTACTCCAAAGTTGTGCAGTGCACAAAAAATGGACCACCCTAAATAACTTCTGTTCTAATGATCAGATCTTCATGTTCTAGGACTCAATCTTGATTGCTCGAAGGGGTGACTTTAATTATCCCAAGTGCAAAAGTGCAGAAGATACTTTTAAGTTACGAAATCTGACTCAAAAATGCACTTTCTCTGAATAAACATACATTTTTTTCGACTGATTCGGATTTCTAACCCCCAAAATATAGGGGGTTTCCGCAATCAGGGAAATATGGTCCCAATAGTTTGGCCAGGAGAGCGTTCCAAAGTTTCGACCCCTTAATGTTAATTTTACTTTTTGCTTACTTCACTATATCACGAGAACTTCTTAAAAGAATTGAAAAATTTTTGCACAAAATTTTAAAATTCATTTGTCCAAAGATGATTCCAAGCAAAAAATTACTTTTAATAAATATTTTTTTAATTATTTAATTTAAGAATAATCGAAACAATTTTAAATTGTAAAGTATACAAATTTTTATATTATTTTAAAGAATGTAATTATGCATGGTAAAATATAAATTTGAGCTAAATCAGTTGAACTGTTCTTAAGAAAATTAATTTTAAAAAAAAAGTCAGATATTTAAAATTCGATTTCTCAGGAACTATTCAACCAATTTCGCTCAAATTTTGTACTTTGCCATGAAAAATTACTTACTTTAAAACGATGTAAAAATATGTATACCTTACAATTCAAAGTTCTTTCGACTTTTATTTAATAAAATAATAAGAAATCTATTTTTGGCACGGAATTATCTTTGGATAGACGAATTTTATAACTGTGTGCAAAAATCTTTCAAATCGATTAAAAAGTTCTAGAGATATGGCGAAATACGCAAAAAGTAAAATTAACATTAAGGGGCCAAAACTTTGAGCCGCTTTCCTGTTCGAACTATGGGGACCAAATACATTGAAAAAAAGGCATGTTTATTCAGAGAAAGTACGTTTTTGTGTCTTATTTCGTTATTTAAAATATCGTCTGCACCTATTAATTAGCATTTTGAATTTAACCCCCTCGAACCATTTAGATTGAGTTCTAGAGCGTAAAGATCCAATCATTAGATCAAAAGTTATTCATTGTGTCCCGTGTTTTTGTCGCATTGTACAGTGTAACACCACACATTAGTTCTTGGTGTTTCACAACACTAAGAACCAAGGATAGTTCCTGGTGTAGAGAAACCCCAAGTATGTTCTTATACAGTACTCGATGTATAATTGGGCCATCATTTTTAGCATTCAGTAAGACTAACATTAATAATAACATTAAAATATGACGCGCATAAGAGTCAATAAAGTTATTTTTACGATACAATATAAATTAAGAATCGATAATTTATGATGCATACATACACTAAATCTCAAAATAATGATACAAATCTTCTATACAAACATACGCGTAGCACAATAAAAATACTAAGACGAACTCATATTAGACAGAACAGAAAAAAAGTGGATTAAAATTAAATAGTATAAGATTATTTAAGAAAATTGGCAGGTATTTAAAATTTAATTATCCTCATTCCGCCACTAAAAAACAAAAATTTTGTAACGGCGAAAACTTTTAAAAACTCACGCCATGTCGCACTCGATTTAAAGCATCCTACTGAAGATATCCAAAATATCCCATCATTGGTGTTTCAAAATTAATTCACAAGTGGTGTGATTGCGCGTAAGTTTGGGCTGAGCAATTATAAGTGTTCAGATTTAACTACATCCTTTAAAGTGTATTTTGGCCCTCGCTTTAATGTTAACTTGAAATCAAGTCCTCCTTCAAGTAATTTTTTAGGTTGTTGAATACTAAATTCAGAGAGCTATTTCACCACAGTTTTTACTAAGTGTTCTGCCCGGTATAGCCTTTTTTGGCTCTTAAGTCAATAATTTTTAAGTACACTGTAGTTTAGGAGCTTGGTATAGGAAAAAGATATGTATTTTTAGTCAATAACTACAATCTGGTTAAATAATCGAAATGTATTCATATGTTTCTATCTAGGTCAGGTTGCTGACCACGTCCAGGTGTAAGAAGCATGTCAGCATGCAAGAAGCACCCTTGTAAGAACGTCTAAATGTGTTAAAATTTATGAAAATTTTTAATTTTTAATATTTTTAGAAAAAGAATCATTATGGTTTAATACTGCACCTACTTCTTGGTTAATAAAAAGGATTCTGTTATGATTTAAATGCTAAATTGATACACGATAACTAATGTTTCTGAAGAATGTTATAGTTGATAAAATAAAATGTTATAGTTGAGATTATCTCCAATTTGTAAAATCAAAGTTGCATTGTCTGTGAATTTAGAATTGGTTGCAATAGACCAAAATATGTTTCATTCTTTACAAATGGAACACTTAACTTAGGGGTGGAGGGAACATTTGGAAAATCTATTTTTTTTAATCTTTGAACTTACACCTAAAAATACCTTCTATAAATTGTAGCAATTTTTTCAAAACGATACTAGATATGTATATGTTTATAGTAGATTAAATTGTGTAAACTGTTAAAAATGTTTTGTAGTTTCAAGATATTACTCTTTAACTTTCATGTCTAAATGTGTTTTTTCTTTCAAAAATTCGAATTTTTTATCTAAGTCTTAACCTTATTTTAGGCGCTATACCGAAAATATGGCTATAAAGCTCACAATTTACATAATTTTTTCCTTCCATAAAAAAGTCAAATTGTTTTTAGTATTTACCAGTTTTCAAAAACGCACTAGTTTTTCAACTGCATATTCAAAAAAATTTTGCAAATATTATTGAAGCATTAAACAGTTTCTGTGATTATTGTCTAAAAAAGTTGTACTTTAAAAAGAGGAAAAGAGTAAATACGATTTGTATGTAACGAATTTTTTTCTTTTTAACATGAAAATAGGAAATTTTAATGCACGTATGATTCACAAAAATAAATATTAAAATTTTTTTAAAAAAATATTGTCAGTACTAACTACTAACGATTACAACTACTAACTAGTACTAGCTTACTAACGATTGTTATAAATTTTGTTTAAAGTCGTTGACATTTGCTTTCTTTTAGAATAAATAAGAAAAAGTTTAAGGTATTGCAAACTTTGATTGTAAATTTGGATTAATCATCAAAAATCTATATCATTATTTGGATTTATTATCTCTATACCATTTTAATAAAGACTTTGAGCATTTAAATTTTACATTAAATGATATCTTATTATTGTTAGCTAGGGCTACAAAATAAAAAAAGAAGGAGGCATCATTGACAGATTGCAACTGTCAGTGACTTGATAGCTCAGTTGGAAAAGTGCCAAAGACTTAATTCCTAGAGAATTAGGTCAATGCTTTGATATTTTTGTCAATCGAGACTATTTCTCGAAAAAAATATGTATAATGCTAAAAGTTTTGCTATTTCATTAGTAATCAATTTTAAAATATAAATTTTTTTTTAAATTCAAGCATTTCGTAGCAGTTACATGGCCAAAAATACAAAACTTGAAGCAAACAATAATATAATTAATATGAATAGAATGATTAATGCAATGTTTATAAAATGCGTTATTTATGGTATTCAGTGTATTAATATATATATGTTAATTAGGGAAAAGAAATTTAATTTAAGTGCTTATTTTGTTTACCACTACAAATAAAAATTTATTTGTAAGTATATATATTTAGAGTAAGAAATATAGGTTTTATCCTGCTCTTGAGGTAAAAACTCTGCAATCAATGCAATTAAATAAGATATATACTATACAGTATATGCAGTACTATGGAAGCAACATTGTCTGAAGTATTTGATTCCAATCAAATGGTTTAATTTTTTTCTTATACCCAGCCTATTTTTAATTGGTTTTAAAAAGCTTTAATACAAGTAGTTAATTTACTGTAAATTTTAAACTTTGTAATTTATTGTAAATCTTCAGGCAATTTAATGCAAAAATAGAAATTCAAATCTCTGTACTATAGAGTCATGATTTAATTTTGTGAGCAAGTGAATGAATTTAAATTAGTATATCTCACTACAGTACAAAATTTTTTTGTTTTTCTACTTCTTATAAAGGCTTGCAGTAAATGAGTTTCACTTGTTATGGCTGAGAATAATTATTCGTTTAATGAAAATAAAACATGTATCTTATATTTAATGGGAAACTTATTTAAGAGACTTGAAGAAATAATTGTCTTGTAATTTAAAATGTTTTACACGTTCGAAGAGAAGTCTATTTTTAGAATATATGCTGCATTTTCTGAATGTAAAGAGGGGAAAAAATGTAAATTTTTTTGTAACTCTGGGAAATATTTTAGCATAACATCCGTGTTAGAAATTAATTAAATGTTTCTACAGAACGAAAGTGTTGGGCTTGTTCAAAATGATGTAAAAAGTCTTGTAATTAAAATGTAAAAAATGTTTTCTTTTTCAGCTTAAAGTTGTGTTTATGAAATAAGGAGAGACAATTTTTATAGTTTAGTAAGCTCATTTTAGAAGGTTGATAATTAATTAATTATTAGAAAAAGAAGAATGATATTCTTCTTATATTAACTGAGATTATCCATTTTCCTGTAATTCATTAATTTTTATTTTTTTCATACAAAATTTGTAAAGATCTTATTTTATAAATCACTCTTTTGGGTTTATTGCAAAATGCTTGAAATTTTACAATGATTTTGCTTTTAGAGTTTGAAAATTTAATTGATAAAATAATTCTGAAAGAAAGGGGAAGAATTTAATAGAAGCTGCTATTTCATACGGATAAAATAACTAGTAGTACCGATATTTTATTTCTACCTTTTTTCGGGGATAGTATTTTCGGAGGGAAGGGAAGAATATAATAGTAGTCGGGTATAGTTCCCTTCCGCCTAAAAAAAAGCAATTTAGAAAGGAAATGCCCTGTAACCAGAATATTTTGTATATCAAGGGTGATCTTAACAGAACACCCTGTATCTATTAAAACTTTTTAATTTTTTGGAATGATATTTTTGTAAAACTATGTTATTGCTCGAAGTACTTAGTCAAAGGTTGTGTTACCTAGTAAAAGGTGAAATCAAATTTTTGGTGAGAAGTTCAGTGTTTTTAAGACAGTGCAATATTTGTGTGTGGTGGGACTAAAGTTTACTCGAAGTCTGTTACATTTTAGCCATACATTTATATTTTCAGCATAACAGTTGCTATACCGAGTGCGAAAAAAGAGTGAAGCTTGAGACTGGCCGAAAGTATAGGCCCCTATATGTTAAGTTCGCTTTTTCCATTGCCATCAAAATCGAATCAAAGCAATTTGCACACATTTATAAAACTTGTTATTTAAAGAAGGTTCAATGTAAAAAATATTTTTTATATATTTAATTATTCATTAATTGAATATAAATTTAAAAAAATTTGAATTATGAGATATATTTTTACATTATTATTAACCCTGTAATTTTAAATATCGAAATGCAAACTTTAAATCGAACTAATAGTTCTTGAAAAATAAAAATTCAAATATACAGGGCTTTGATGCTTCATATAGCTCTCCTGTCTAAACTGCTAGAACAATATATCCAGATAAATGGATACAACTATAGTTTAGGACATAAAAATCCGAATCCGTTGAAAAAAATGCCCAGTTTATTCAGAGGTTTAAGTTTTTTTGTCTTATTCCGTAACTCAATATATTGCCTGCACTAGTTAATTAGCATAGTTAAGGTCAGGCCCATGAACCATTAAGGTTATTTTAATGTTTTTTCTGAAACAAAAGGTATCTATGGGTAGAGCGGGTATATGTTATCTGCCTACGGGACCTATATGCTCTATGCTTATTCGAACTTAATAGTTTGTCTATCCCTAATACTGAATGAATAAAATTATAAACGATATTTATGATAAATAATATACACTCTATCATATGACATAGACATGGCGATAATGTTAATTTAAAATATTTGTTTTTATGAATCTTTTACCATTAAATCTCACTGAAATTGTTTTAAATCATTTACGAATTGAACATTCACGTTATACCCACAAACACTTTTAAATTAAGTAAACTTGTTAAGTGAGTCTGCACCCCAATGATCCCATTGTAAGGAACAACTTACTATAAACCATATTTTGATCTAGTGCGAAAAATTTTAAACCCAGAGAACAACGCTATTTTGGTAGCTTTAATTCACTACTGCTTTTATTAATTGAAAATAAACTTCATAACTTGTACTCATTCACTCCAATCAATTCAATTGATGAATGCCTCAAAGACATTAGATGGCATTCATCAATTTAACTTTCAAATCTGAATGCAATCCAAGTTGTTGGTGCGGTATAGCCATAGATGGCTTTTGCGACAAAAATTTCTAACTAACTAACAATTTAATTGAAGCTGTTTTGTTAATTAAGTTTTTGTCTTTTCCTTAATCCGTTAACTGTTTTTCGTAAATTAAAATGCATTATATGTATAGCATTATTTTAAATTCTTTTTTCCTTACTCCCAGGAGATTTTCCTTTCCTTGCAGCACGATTCACATAAACCTTAAGCGACACCTTAATACAGACAACCCCATTAATATTTTTCTTTTTCGAAATGAATTTAATTTGTAGCAGCGTATGATTTTGTTACTTTGAATACGTAGTTTGACTCTTTTGCCACTAGCATTTAGATTTAACTCAATTCTTTTCTGTTACCTTCAAATCTGTTAGAAAGTCTGGTTTAAAATTCAATGCGTCTCTAAAGAACTAAATAATTTATTTTTTACATTGGTTTATACCTGAAAAATGTTGCATATCGTTAGTGAGATTTTTATTATGGACATTCAGGTAGATGGAGGACACAGTTCGAAATGCGCGTTTAAAAATGTGGACACTTCAAAAAATGTATATCTAAAAAAATAGACGCAGCATTTGATAACATTTTTACCTTGTAAGCATTAAAAGAATTAACTAATGGACTGAAATAAATTCGCAATGTTTAATCATCCATTTGTATAAATCACTTTACGCGTTTTTTTTAATCATAGACTCTTTTGAAAAGACTTTAGAAGTAAAAAAATTATTATAAGGGTTTTTATAGATTCAATATAATTACAATGGTATTAAATTTGTCGAATTTCAATTTTTAAATATTTTATTGTTTAATAATCATGATAAGAAGAGATCGCCTAAAAAGTTGCATCTGCCATACACTCAGCCAGTTCGACACCAAAATCCCAAACATTGCTCCATGATGAGTATGCTAAGTGCTTAAAGAAGTACACAAAATTCACATTTAAATTATTAAAATTTGGGATGGATATTGAAAAACGCATTTTGTGCTGTATCTAATTTCTTAGATACGAACTTTTATCCACGCCATTCGACCTATTTCTAAAATGCGCATTTCCAGCAACAATGTTAAAAATTTCGGGTAAAAATTATTAAATAGCAATTTATTTAATTGTAATTTTACCATATTTAACCAAAAGTACTCAAATAATTATAAAAAAGATGAACTCAAACTGTTGAGAGTGAAAAAAATATTTATTGATTGTTTTTACCTATTGCAGTTAAACAACCAGAATTCTTTCCGCTCCAACTAAGCTCACCTCATGAATTCGTTTAGTTCTATGGAGTACTATACTATAACCGAGAGTACTATACTATGGAGTACTATACTATAACCGAGAGTTCTATACTATGGAGTACTATACATATACTATAGCCGAGAGGACTGAACAGGGGTTCGAATCCCAGCATTGAACAGGGGTTCGAATCCCACAATATTTCTTTCATTCCTTCAATACATGAAAAGTTTTCAGCATCCTGTACTATCTTGTTTTTACGTAGCCCTGGACTATTAGAATACGAAACGCATAAGTGGGACAGCACCACATACCACATGTCTGTTGAAATATTATTTTTATGGCTTCGAAACTAAGCTAGTTATAAATGACAACAAAACCGCATAGTTCTGTATTCACTGTTTTCTAACCATGCCAGTTTTCAAAACCATAAATGTCAGGAAATGTTCCTAATCATAAACTTTATGGTTAATCAGATGGACAGACCGTTGTCGGTTATTTTACCGTAATTTCTGAATGAAAATTCCAACAGAGCTTGTTCATTTTCTTAATCGAGCTATAACCATTTTCTTTAACACGTGTTTTGAACTATGTTCAAAATGAAAAGCTATCTGAATATATATTTTTAATTTGCATTTTGGCTATTGATCTCGTGTTTTCATTTAATATCTAATTGCAAGTTTAAAAAAAATCATTTTGAAATGTCAGTATATCTCATTTGGGTATAATATATAGTTATTTTGGCAACCATGGGAGCGACTGATTATCAAATGGGGTAATGAGAATTAATGGTTATGGAGAATTAATTAGAGTATCTTGTGAGAGCTATTACACTAAGTAGTAGTAAAAGAAATGTATTTAGTTTAAAAATTGTTTAGACTTCTGTTTTCCTGCTTTGAAACGCTGTAAATACAGGAATCATTTTAGAAAAGTGTTGTTTATACGTGATTAATAAAATTCAAGCATTTTTGACGTTTAAGAAAAAATCGGTTTAAAAATATGTTAATAAAATTACTTTCTGCTGAAAAAGGAAACACTCCTTTGGAAGAGAGTTTTCTGGGTGATTTATATGAGAGTGTGATATCTCGCACGAGTTTTAATTAATGAAGTTTGTAACAAATATGAAATATAACGATACATATGTTTTGCTTATTCATGCTGTAACATTAACTTGATTGCATTTGGGATTAAACAAATCTTAGAATGATGAAAGATTTTCCTGAGATTTCCTCTGAGCTGGGAGAAATTTCGGTTTTATTAATGGAATATTTTACCATTAAATTCTTATCAGCTTTTCTTTTATTGTTTAATTACACAAACTGTGTGATATTGGTTAGAACAGCTTACTTGGGCTAAATTTTAGTTTTATTTCCATTAGAAGGAAATAACAGTCACAAAACTAACACGAAGAAAAAAATTGGATACTTATAAAACAACCATTTCTAAGAGAGTTAAAAATTGAAAAAAAAATAATAATTTTTTTTTGATACATCTAAAATAAAAAATGCTACACACCTTACCTTTGTAATTTGCAGTTGCAATCGCCCACATTCTTTATTCCCAGTGGCAATTTTTTATATATTGTGTTGCACATTTTTGATGAAGAATGATTGCGACTATTCTTTTAGTTGTAAAGAAATGTGAAATTGACTTCGATACAAAGTAACCACATTTTTGAAAAGCATTGGTTAAGGTCTTGATTAATTTTAAATTGTTGTGCGAAAAATAAGAAATAGTTTCACTTTTTCTAAAAGGAATAAGGTTTCCTTCCTATTGTATAATTATGATCTGTTTTAAAACTTTCTGTCTGGCGCAGCATGTCCCTTTTTGAAACCTTTTTCAAATAATACACTCATTCAATTGCAATGCCTGTATAGCAAGAAGTCTGTTTTTATAGGAAATTCTTTGCTTTGAAATAGCAGGTTTGAGATTCTTTTTTATATTTTTAACTAAACTTTTTATTAAGGTTATGAAAGATTTAAAGTTAGTTAAAAGTATAATTTCTATTTTTCTAGACATTTTCAAAATCTGTCACTTTTATTTAATTTTTTCTTCTTTTAGATAAAAAGTGTATGATGACTAAAAGAATAAAAATATCAATTCTAATAAATCTAATCAGCAGTTCACTGAAGTGTAAGACAAATATATTTCAAAAGTATAAAATAACTTGGCTTAAAAATACCACTCCATCTAATTTTAAAGGGTCATGAGTCGTCCATAAACTAGGAACTATAATCTTACTCATTTCTTTGATTCGGTACAACTACAAATGGCAGTTAAAAGCAAAAGGAGTTAGTTATAATCATTAATTAAAGTGATAGCGATCTTAGTTATAGTCAGTATGACCTTTCAAACTCAAACAAAAAATCATCTGTACCAATAATAGTTTTTCATTTCTCATTTAAGAATAATTAACTTAAAGGAGCTTTTCATATATTTGTGCACGGCGATACGGAATTTTGCGAGACCTTTTAAATTATGATATTGTCGGTAATATGTTTTATTTTATGCAAAACTTTTTAATTAATAGGACATTTCAAGTAAGAATGAATAATATTTCATCAGACACTTTTATTCAAGAGGAAGGTGTACCTCAGGGCAGTGTTATCAGTGTAATACTACTTCTAATAAAAATTAATGAAATTCTGTCTATATTCCCTCCAAAAGTGGATGGAAGATTATATGTTGACGATCTTCGCGTTTCTTGTAAAGCTTCTCACATGAACATAATTGAAAACTAATTGCAAAATTCCATTAACAAACTATTGCAGTGGACGGAATTAAATAGTTTTGCCTTTCCATCGACTAAAACATCTTGTATGCATTTTTGTGGACGAAGAGGACTTTATCCTGACCCCGAACTTTACCTGAATAGATTTCACATTCTAGTTTTAAATGAGACAAAGTTTCTTGTTATGACTTTACACTCAAAATTAACTTTTAAACCACATATTCAATATTTAAGAAAAGCTCGTCATGCAAAACTAAATTTACTGAAAGTTTTAACAAACTCATTTTGGGGGGACAGACCAATGTTAAAAATTTATCGAAATGTTATCTGATCTAAACTTGATTATGGCTGTATTGTTTTTCGGTTCTGGTAGAAAATCAGCCCTAAAATATCTTAACACAATTCACAACGCAGGCATACGTATTGCCACAGGAGCATTCTGAACCTCTCCAATTACGAGTTCAAATGTAGTCTATCAGGAACCATCACTCTCTACTTGGCGAACAAGTTATCATTAACTTACTATTTTCATATCAAGAGCCATTCTCACCATCCTATTTATTATAACGTTTTAATGCCCAATTACGAAAGACTTTTTATGAACAGATCATCTTCAGTACCGACTTTTGGTTTGAGGATGAAAAAACTTTTAGCTTATCTTAATCTAGTGGATTTTAGTATCTTACCGACTTTTTCACCAAAATCTCCATGAAAATTGACTCAGGTTCAAACCTTAGACGTTTTTTACAATTTGACAAAGGGACAAACAGCAGATGTCATTTATCAACAGACTTTTAAATCTCATAGAGAAGAATGTTCTGACTATAAATTTATTTATACCGATGGGTCTAAAAGTGAAGGTCACACGGCCAGCTGAGTTATACTTCCTAAAGAAAAACTCCATTTCAGAAAAACTTCATCCAAACTGCTAAGTTCAAACAGCTTCATACAAACTGCTAGTGTACTGGCGACACACGAATAACTCATAAACACCTTTTTCCGAACGAACCAGAACCAGAATGCTCCAATTGTAAAGAACCTTAAACTGTTCTACATATTTTAACCGAGTGCAGTAAATTTAAAAACCAGAGACTACGTCACTTTGGTAGCTTCCATCCGTCATTATTTTCACTAATTGGAGATAATCCTCACTTTAACATTCTCTCATACCTTAAGAACATTGACATTTATACTTCTATCTGGTTTTGAAACCAAAACGGAATTGTGAGCTTAGTTGTAAAATATCTACCTGGTTGGAGGTGCTAAATAACCAAAACTGGCTCTTGCGCTAAAAAACTCAAATCAAATCATATATTTGTTTATTTCTTAAATTTAAACTTTTAAATTAAAAAAAGCTTGAAACCATTGTTAACTTTTATTTTGAAATATGAAGCTTGTCTATTTTATTGAAAGTTTATGTTTCTGCGTGACTTGAAATGTTCAATTGGAAATTAAAGAAAAATATTGTATATTTTTCCAGAATTATCAACTATTCGGTTAGTTGTTTTGTATTTTTTGGTGTAAAAGCTTTTCATAACTACAAACAAAGTATCTAAATTAGAAGGGCATTGAAACATCTTAACTATATATAATAAAATGAGGTTAAGAAAAAGAATAAAACTTCATAATTCATAGACTAGATAAAGAAGATAGAGGCGATTTTCCTTAGTTGGACCAGAATCTAAATAATCATGCGACTTAAAAAAAGATTTAATTAACTGTTGTAACAAAAAATAGCTTTGTTAAAATAGTAAACGCTTAAATATAGCACTATAAGCATTTTTATGATCAGTAATTTATTATTTTTACTATATTACCAGCTTATAAATTTTTCAAAAATATCTTGTAAAAAACGAATAATCAAAAACAAATGTAGCTTAAATAATGTCTCAAATTACGATGTCAGTTTGATTTTATTACTTTAAGTACGTAATGTCATTTGTATTTTTTGCAATAAAGCCACTTCCCGCTCTTTTTCTCTTAAGTGTTACATTCAAGCAATCAATAATTATACATAAAATATATAGAAAATGTGCTGCAAAATGCTTTTTCTGTTTTTAAATTTTTTGTTTGTAACTTTCAGCACAAAGGCATAAGTGATTTAAGATAAGTCAGAATGGGATATAAGAAATCGTAGCATTTAAAATCGTTCTAATGTTGTGATCCAGTTTCAAATGAATAAGTTTTATTTGTATATTTGTTTATTTTTTAGTGATGGAAATGTTTGAAATCACAAACGTTTTTTATGCAGTTTAAGAAGCTTTGTATGCGACTGGAAGCGGGAAAAACTTTCAAGCAAGTCATTTTTGAGGCGCCTAGACCAGAATTCTATTTTTCTGAATTTTTCATTTCCTTTGTGTTTGTTTCGTTTTTTTTTTTCGACACTTCAACCTAGTCTTATTTTCCTATTTTTCTCATCTATGAAATTGAAAGCGTCTAAAACTTTTAAAGTGAGAAAAAAAAGATATTTCAAAAACTTCTGACGGATTTCAAAACCGAGTCGCAATTGAACAAAACATAATTTGACCTATTTGTCCGTAAAAGTTTTGATGGATATGGTAATTAGTAAGATTCACTGAAATGATTATTAAAAGTGCTTAAAAAGTTTTCAGAAATTTTTTTCAGAGCTGGACAATTTTTTATCAAATTAGTTGATTTCATTTTGACAGAGTTTCCTAAATTTTTACCTAGTTTTAGGCACGGTATTGCTAGAATATGATACTTATGCCAAAAGCTTTACAAGTTATTTAGACAGATATCAGCCCAAATATTTTGTTTTGCGTTATTTTAGAAACCAGTTCGCTTTCCTTAAAAACATTCGCTTTATGTTAATCAAATTTTACCGAAAGAGATATTTTGGTGGAAGTCAATATCATCATTTCGTCTATCAAGTGGCATATACAAATATTTGATGTAAGTAAAAATTATTTGATCTATGATTTCAGCATACTAAGGAATTTCTGAAATACCTTTCTGTGAACGTGAATCGATTAAAATAGTTTTATTCTTATTTATTAAAAAAAAACAAATAATAATTTCTGATTGCCTTGTACAACTTTTCTTCTTTCTGGTGGTTCCAATAACTATGTTTATATTTCAACAAATTTTATTCACCTTAAAAGCATTTGTTCTGTCAAGTACCGTTTTATCAATTTCATATATTTTAGTAAGATAAATTTGTAGCATGTATTTCACTTTCTGAGTAGTTTCAAACACATTCACGAAGAAGAAATTCTGATAAAATTACCCTACCGTATAGTTATGATATTTATGGTATTAATAATAATAAAGAATTCTGTTTGATAAAACCAAAATATGCGGTATTCAAATCATTCATTGGTGGTAATTTGTTTTATTTTATCAAGAAATTTTTTAATCAAATATGACTTTTTGAGTTAAGACTATTTTAACTTTATCAAACTTTATCAATTTTTCCCCAAGCGCAGGCTGTTCCTCAAGGAAACGTTTAAAGTGTGAAACGTTTCATTTGGAAAATTAATGACATTTCACAACAAACTTTCAACAACTTTCTATGGCGAGTTGTGGGTAGATGATTTTCGAATTTCATGCACCTTCACTAGAACTTCACCGTTTGAGAGTCTGTATGCATTTTGTTCTGAACCTTCTCTGCATTTTCGTCATTCTATACTATCTCTAGACTATTATTTCAAAATAAAGTCATACCCTCTTCACCTACTCTATTCGTGTGTCATTAATCCGCAATTTGTTACGCAATTCTCCTCATGTCCATCTTACATTCCTTAATTTTTAATTAGAATTACCAACATTTTAAATAAAATTAACATTTAAACTTTCGAATTATTTACTAATAAAGAGACGATCCTACCTTGTGTTCATCTGACAATTTGTGTTTTAGATGATTTTAACAATTTTAGAAAATCTGAGACGAACTCAACTGTTTTTATCCAAAGGTTTCATGAATCCCGAAATCAATATATGGATTTTACACCGATTTTTACAGATGGCTCCATGCAAGATAATCTTAATGGTTGTGGTGTTGTTGGCTAGAAATTTAATGTTTCTATAAAATCATGTTTTATCAGTTTTTACTGTAGAATGATATGATATTTTGCTAGCTCTTAGTTTTATATCAGACCAAACTAATCTTAAGTGGATAATTTATACGGACTCAAGCAGTTTTATATCTAGTGTTCCTCACATTGAAAAATGCTCCATAATTCATAAAATCACAATTTTCACGTTTACAGGACAAAGGATTCAATATACACCCAAGAGACATTACATTATGACCACCCCCCATCTATAACAATGGGCACACCCAGGTTTTCATGGTTTCTCGCCCAGGTGCAATGTTTTCATGGGGCACATTAGGACCCATAATCCTCATAGAACAATCCCTGACGTCTGTAAGATACTTGTGCATAGTTGCAGACCAGGTTCACCCATTCATGGCAACAGTTTTTCCTGCGGGGGATTGTGTTCACCAACAGTATAATGCACCATTTCATAAGGATCGAATCGTCGAGGAACATTCCAGTGACTTTCAAGTCATGTCTTGACCCCCAAATTCACCTGACTTTAATCCAATAGAGCATTTGTGGTCCTACTTGGAAAACCAAATTCGTGCTGCCACGCTACCCCCTCTCAATGTGAGGGAATTGCAGAACCAATTGGTGAGCGCTTGGTACCAGATACCTCAGACTACTTATCAGCACCTTGTGGAATCAATGCCACGGCTGGTGCTAGCAGTTTTGAGGACTAAAGGTGGTCCTACATGTTATTAGCAGGGTGGTCATAATGTAATGGCTCTTCAGTGTATATTTCTGCTGGATTCCTTCACATATCGGCATCCATGGAAATCATGCCGATACAATAGCTAAAACCACTCATAACTTAAATCTCCTAACGCCTTTGGACGCTAAACGCAATTGTTAAACCTCATTTCATCAAGTCTGGAAAGAATATTGGAATGCACAAATCAATAATAAATTACATTAAATTTATCCTAATCTTGATAGCTGCAAAACATTAAATCTTGACAGCAAAACCCAGGTATTAACTAATAGACTACGTATCGGTCATTCTCGTTTTACTCATGTACACCCATCTGTACTGAATGTCAAGTCAATACTTAAATTAAACAAATTTGAACAGACTGTAGAAAATTCAAGCATTTGAGGAATAAATTTTTGTAGCTTTTATCCAGATATTTCATCATTACTTGGTGACCCAATACATCACAACCTTGTCAAGTTTCTGTAAAAAATTGGACTATATTCAGTAATTTAAAGAAAAATTGAAACTCTTTAACCTAGCGACTGACGCAGTATAGCCATTTTTCGCTTTTGTGTCAATGAACCTCAACCAAATATCCATAAATTGCGCCTGAGTACTTTTTCATCCATGGACATGGTTTCCAGTAAACCCGAAGTCATACATCACTGGCTGAGGTCAGTAAAATGGTGGGTGACCACTTTAATCAGCCTGCGTTGGGACCGAGTGCGCTCGGTATCGGTCCTCGTTGGACTGTTTACCGTAAAATGCTCGACGTTGTGTACAGGTCGTCGGGCTAACAAAGAGGAAGAGTCATGCTCTCTGCTGAAGATTAAAATTCTTCGCATCATCCTCAGAAATGCTTTCCAGACTGTCACCATTATCCCATTGCGCAGCCCTAGTGTGATATAAATTAAATACCTGTTAAAGTGTGAAAGATTTAATTGTAAAATGTTGGTTATGAAATATTTGTTAGTGCAAAAATGTACCTGGGGTTTTTTCAATCTAGGTTTTCTTCTGAATATTAATTTTGCATATTTTATAAAGATAATTTTGTAGCATATATTTTAATATTTAATTTTAAAAAAAATCGGTGAAGCAAGTTTTTTTTTGGATAGTGTGCCATTAAACTCTTTACTCAATTGTTCCCATAGATTCAAATTATAAAAGCATTGGAAAAATTATGAAAATATTTTGCATATTGTTTCAAATCTCTTATTCAATTTCTCCGATTGTCATAAAAAAATACCTAGTAGCATAAAAAAAAGTTCCCGATAGCTTTGATTAGTATTTTTAAATATTAAAAACTTAGTAGTGTAGATAAAATAGTAGATAAAAAGTGTAGATAAAAAATATTCAAAGCAAAGTGCAAGAAATAATTAGAGAAAATTCTGAGAAATTCGATTTCTCTTCTGAGAAATTCAAATCAAAGAAAAAAATTGAATTAATATTAACCGGTTTACTTTTTTTTCTTTTATGTGACGAAAAAAAAGCAAGAAATGCTTTCATAAATCAATTTATCTCTTCTTTTATATTACAATAAAATATTATTGCTGTTAGTTCTATTTATTTCATGAAAGATAGAAAATATTCCTAGTACGAAAAACGAGTTACAATTAATTCCCCAAAATTTTAATCTAGTTGTTATAGTTGCACGCAAACGCCTTCGAATAAAAAAATATTTCCGGACTATCATACAAGATTCCAATCTCAGATGCCTAACTCATTATATGCCTTGAAGTATCCAATGAAAAATGCAAATACAAAAGGTAACTCCTCTTTCACGTTCTATTTTTAATTAAATCCATAAACGCGATTGGAGGGCTCCAGGTCACGTTGGGGTTGAGATACTGAAATGTAAAATCCTCCATCTCACAAAGTTTACATGCACCTCGTTTATAATTTATATTCATGGGATGGGGAAGTCATTGGGATATTATGATTTGAATTTAAGATTTTTCATGCATGTTGTTGATCTCCTGAACACTTTTATTTGCCAGAAAATTTTAATATTTTAAGGAAAAATCGGATTTTGCACATATATATCCTGTATTTTACAAGTAACGTAAGCAAAACGTATTCAAATATGTTTTTGGAAGAAATTTTATGAAAAATTTATACTGTTGACCTTGATAAAGAAACTCAACTTGTTCAGAATGTAAACAATTTATTCTAATATAAAATAAACAAAGTCGGAAATATGTTTGCCTACCATGAGACGCAGATCTTACTTTCTTTTCTTTCTTTTTTTCTTTTTTTTTGAATTTTCTCTCGAAAATATTTGAAGATATTATTGTCTTAGATTATCGTTTAAGCAAATTGATTGTTTGCATTCTAGTTTTTGATTTTTTTTTCTTTTTAGATCGGATTTTGAATCAGCTTATGATTACAAGTGAAGAAAATAGAACATATTTTTAAATACTATTTTTGTGTCTTTACTTCAAATTTGAATACTGATAACATTACAACGAAGGCTTTGAAAGTTAATTTTAATGGAATATAATATAATAATGTAATAGAATAATGTAATAGAATAATGGGATGGAATAATGGAATAAAACTATTTTAAATTACGTTCATTCTTACACCTGTTATAGGGTTTTTCCTTTAAAAATCAAACATTAACTAACTTCCATCTATTACGGTTGTTCGTTACATCTGTTTTAATCGTTGATCCTCCACATAAAATCCTCTTGCTGAAAACTAATTTTTTTTTGTGTTCCGACTTAATAAATGCTACATATTTCATAGTCTAAATATTGGTTTTAGTCTAGTTTAAGATCATGATACAACTTCAATATTTTGTCCTTCAAATGATCTATGCAAATATATAATATTTCAGTCAAAATATATAAACATGTATCTATGCGTAAAATATCTTTATTCAAATTTATAATGTGTATATTTTATGTTAGTAGGCGTGGTAAGCACAGATAAAATATATTACAGCAACAAAAATATTTTCATTGAAGCATTTCACTATTATGCAGAGTGTCCCATTCAAATCTATCGCGATTTTTTCCCCAATTGGATGCAAAGAAAAGCGATGGGACCAAACATAAATGTGAGGAGTCTTTATCTAAACATATATTTGCAAAAAATAACTCGTTTTTTTGCTTCATCTGGGCAAGAATAGAAATCGAAAAAGTAAAGAAAGAGGAAAGGAAAAAACTTACCACGGAAATAAAGTCACTTCTGTTTATCGCCAAAATATTCGCCTTTTATAGCCAAAATATTGTATATGACTTAAAATATGTGATGTTGCATACCGCTCACCAATCCATGGGGGACAGTAGCATCATTATGTCAGGTTTCAATGATGGGAATGGGAGTCTTCAATTCTGCTACAACCGGAAACTGCTTACTTTCTTTCCTTTTTTTTTATGTATATACAGCCGTACTGGGGATACCATTTTATGCTTTTGGGAGGAACGTTTTCAATGGGAATGGGCAGGCCATTTATAGCATGCATCCTGTTATTAAAATTCCACCACAATGAAGATTTTGCAACACAAAAGAAGGCATTCTCTTTCAAAGAAACCATTCTTGGGTCAACAATTTTCTCTCCAAACGACAGGAAAATGGACATGCATTTTGAGTTATGTCCATTTTCTTAAACAGGCATTTTGAGCTATGTCCATTTCCTTAGGCACGCATTTAGAGCGATGTCCACTTTTTTAAACAGGCATTTTGAGCTATTCTCATTCTCTTAAGCACACATTTTGACCTATGCCTATTTTTTAAAGCATGCATTTTGAGTGATGTCCATTTTCTTAACTACTTGTTTTCAAATGATTAACAGTTTGTAAATTTTCAATAAAAATTTTCTGGTTTCCACAAATGTAATACGATTTGATCATACTCGAATATATTTAATTTATTATAGACAAGAAAATGAAACTGAACAGACATCGGCTTTATTTTTTACTAAATAGTCATTTCTTTTTTAAGGAAAAAATTTTTTTTTCCCTTACATAAATTTAAAAAAAAAACGAAAAACTATACCAAAAAGCTAGTAACAAATGATGTTTAGACCACCTAAACATCGTATCCTTTAAATCTCGCGTCCTAATTTTCTATTCACTCTGCGATTTACGATGCATTTTTACTTCGCGCTACATGTACAAGTTAACGGACTGTGAATCTCTTATTAACTGTTCCACGTGAATCTTTCTCTTCAAGAGAAATTGCAACAAAAATATAAAGGCTCGTTGAGAGAGAAGCTAGACTAATGAATAAACCTAAATACTCTGCTAATGTCTTTTTAATTCTACTCATTACTACGGACTTGGTTAGTAATTCTGAGAAAATGCACTTCTAAGTTGCTTCTTCTAAAACGCGGAAAATGAGTTGTAAGTAAACAGTGTCTGATTATCTTCTTCAATAACATAGATATATAAGGGGAGTTCAATTTCGTATTGTTCGTGATGCATTAAGTTAATTAATATATTGTCAACATTATTTAAATAAATAATCTTGGTCTTGGTTATAAATAATCTTGGCACTAAATGTGAACACATGAAAATAATTTTATTCATATTATGAAAAAAGTGAAATTATTTTTAATTTCTGATTATTTTTAATTTTATTTGTTTTGCTCTCCGTTTTTATCAGTAAAATGCGCTAACTCCTTTTTCAGAAGAAAGGAAATATATTACATTGGGCAACTTAATTCGGAAATTAGTTTTAGTTTCATTAGACCTAACCATGTACAGTAGGCAAAAAAGAAAAAAAAATCTTGAGTAACTTTTGATTTAATAATCAGATTTTTACGTGCTAGGACGCAATCTTAATGGTTCGGAGGGGGGTGTTCTCAAATATGCTAATTAGTTAGAGCAGACTATACTTCAAGGTACATAATCAGACGCAAAAAATGTACTTCCTCAGCATAAATATAGTTTTTATTCACCTTAAATTTTATTCACCTTAAAAAGCATTTGTTTTGTTAAGTACCGTTTCATCAATTTCATATATTTTAGTAAGATAAATTTGTAGCATGCATTTCCTTTTCTGATTAGTTTCAAACACATTCATGGAGAAAAATTCTGGTATAATTACCCTACTGTATAGTTATGATATTTATGCTATTAATAATAATAAAGAATTCTGTTTAATAAAACCGAAATATGCGGGTATTCAAATCATGCATTGGTGGTAATTTATTTTATTTCATTGGTGGTAATTTATTTTATTTCAAAACTTTTTTTAATCAAATATGACTTTTTGAGTTATGATTATTTCAACTTTATCAGATGTTTTTTCCCAGGCGCAGGGTGTTCCTCAAGGAAGCGTTTAAAGTGTGAAGCGTTTCATTTGGAAAGTTAATGACATTTTTCAACAAACTTTCAACAACTTTCTATGGCGAGTTGTGCGTAGATGATTTTCGAATTTCATGCACCTTCAATCGAACTTCACCGGTTGAGAGTCTGTATGCATCTTGTTCTGAACCTTCTCTGCATTTTCGTCATTCTATACTATCTCTAGGCTATTATTTCAAAATAAAATCATACCCTCTTTACCTACTCTACTCGTGTGTCATAAATCCGCAATTTGTTACGCACCTCTCCTCATGTCCGTCTTACATTCCTTCATTTTAATTAGAATTACCAGCATTTTAAATAAATTTAACATTTTAACTTTCGAATTATTTACTAATAAGGAGACAATTCAACCTTGTGTTCATCTTACAATTTGTGTTTTAGATGATTTTAACAGTTTTAGAAAATCTGAGACGAACTCAACTGTTTTCATCCAAAGGTTTCATGAACATCAATATATGGATTTTACACCGATTTTTACAGATGGCTCGAAACTAGATAATCATACTGGTTGTGGTGTTGTTAGCGAAAAATTATGTTGTTGGCGAGAACATCAGACCAAACTAATCTTAAGTGTATAATTTATACAGACTCAAACAGTTTTATATCTAGTGTTCCTCACATTTAAAAATGCCCCATAATTCCTAAAATTCACAGTTTTCACGTTTACAAGACGGCAAAGGATTCAATATATATCTTTACTGGATTCCTTCACATGTCGACATCCTTGAAAATCATGCCGATACAATAGCTAAAGCAACTCATAACTTAAATCTCCTAACACCTTTGGACGTTAAACGTATTTGTTAAACCTCATTTCATCAAGTCTGGAAAGAACATCGGAATGCACAAATCAATAATAAATTACGTAAAATTTATCCTAATCTTGATAGCTTCAAAACATTAAATGTTGACCTCAAAACCCAGGTTTTAACTAATAGACTACGTATCGGTCATTCTCGTTTTACTCATGTACATTTATTGAAAGCCGAATCTGCACCCATCTGTACTGAATGTCAAGTCGACACTTAAATTAAACACATTTTAACTGACTGTAGAAAATGCAAACATTTATGGAATGTTTTTTTCCCAATGACAGGCACTGAATTTGAATCTTTGCCTATGAAGATGCCGGAATTGTTATTCATTTTGCCTAACCCAGTGGGCACCTGTGAACCCGGAGGCGAGCAACGTTGCTCACGCCACACTGCCACAAACCGGTTTATAGGGTGGGCCACATTCACACATCACACACACACACAACAGAGGACAGCACAAGGAGAGAGAGAAATATCCATGTCTTGAGCGGGATTCGAACCTGTAGCCAATGGCTTCGCAGTCAGGCGCGCTAACCGGTCGGCCACCTGGCCGGCCATTTACGGAATAAATATTTTTGTAGCTTTTATCCAGATATTTCATCATTACTTGGTGACCCAATACATCACAACCTTGTCAAGTTTCTGTTGGTTGGTTGGTTCGATGGTTGGTTCTAATGCCACTTGCCATTGGGACAAGCCTGCTTTGTGAAACCGAGCAAATTTAAGGCAGAGTTTGCGTTTCTTGTTTGTTTGTTTGTTTTTCAGTGGAGCCATCTATGGCCAAGAATACGACTTCTGCCACACCAAACGTCACACCTGTTTATAAGGCAGACCCATTCATACATCCATTCATCCATCCACAGATCGTAATTTTGACCTGGATCAGAGAACGATCGATCTCCAATCCAGTACCCCCAGAGGTATTGATTTGTTATGGGAACATGGTGGACTTTGCGACTCGACAGAATTTTAACGTGCATCAGTCACCAACTACACGGGGAGTCTTCGGCCGGCGGGGTTCGAACCCACGAACTCTCGGACATGGGCCCAGCGCCCTACCGAACAGGCTATCCCGGCCTCTCACGTTTCTGCAAAAAATTAGACTATATTCAGTAATTTAAAAAAAAATTGGAACTCTTTAACCTGGCGACTGACGCAGTATAGCCATTTTTGGCTCTTGTGCCAATAAACCTCAACCAAACAACCACATCCATAAATAGCGCCTGAGTACTTTTTCAGGGTCATTTAGCAAACACTATTTTACTAAAGTGAAAGTCAAGAAGTAGACTGATCGTAAGGACATGGTTTCCAGTGAAAACCGAAGTCAAACATCACTGGCTGAGGTCAGTAAGCGGGTGGGTGACCACTTTTATCAGCCTGCGTTGGGACCAAGGGAGCGCGGTATCGCTCCTCGTAAACTGTTCTATCGTAAAATGCTTGACTCTGTGTACAGTTGGTCGGGCTAACAAAGCGGGTGAGTCATGCTATCTGCTGAGGATTAAAATTCTTGCATCATCCTCAGAGATGCTTTCCAGACTGTCACCATTATCCCATTGCGCAGCCCTAGTGTGATGTAAATAAAATACCTGCTAAAGTGTGAAAGATTTAATTGTAAAATGTTGGTTATAAAATATTTGTTAGTGCAAAAATGTACCTGGGGTTTTTTTCAATCTAGCTTTTCTTCTGAATATTAATTTTGTATATTTTGTAAAGATAATTTTGTAGCATATATTTTAATATTTAATTTTTAAAAAAAACGATGAAGCAAGTTCTTTTTTGGATCGTGTGCCATTAAACTCTTTATTCAATTGCTTTCAAAGATTCAAATTATAAAAGCATTGCAAAAATTATGAAAATATTTTGCATATTGTTTCAAATCTCTAATTCAATTTCTCCGATTCTCATAAAAAAATACCTAGTAGCATGAAAAAAAGTTCCCGACAGCTTTGATTAGTATTTTTAAATATTAAAAACTTGAAGTTAGAAAAGCTTTTTTCTTAAAGTGTACATGAAAAATATTCAAGGCAAAGTGCAAGAAATAATTAGAGAAAATTCTGAGAAATTCGATTTCTTTTCTGAGAAATTCAAATCAAAGAAAAAAATTGAATTAATATTAACCGGTTCACTTTTTTTTCTTTTATGTGACGAAAAAAAAGCAAGAAATGCTTTCATAAATCAATTTATCTCTTCTTTTATATTACAATAAAATATTATTGCTGTTAGTTCTATTTATTTCATGAAAGATAGAAAATATTCCTAGTACGAAAAACGAGTTACAATTAATTCCCCAAAATTTTTATCTAGTTGTTATAGTTGCACGCAAACGCCTTCGAATAAAAAAATATTTCCGGACTATCATACAAGATTCCAATCTTAGATGCCTAACTCATTATATGCCTTGAAGTATCCAATGAAAAATGCAAATACAAAAGATAACTCCTCTTTCACGTTCTATTTTTAATTAAATCCATAAACGCGATTGGAGGGCTCCAGGTCACGTTGGGGTTGAGATACTGAAATGTAAAATCCTCCATCTCACAAAGTTTACATGCACCTCGTTTATAATTTATATTCATGGGATGGGGAAGTCATTGGGATATTATGATTTGAATTTAAGATTTTTCATGCATGTTGTTGATCTCCTGAACACTTTTATTTGCCAGAAAATTTTAATATTTTAAGGAAAAATCGGATTTTGCACATATATATCCTGTATTTTACAAGTAACGTAAGCAAAACGTATTCAAATATGTTTTTGGAAGAAATTTTATGAAAAATTTATACTGTTGACCTTGATAAAGAAACTCAACCTGTTCAGAATGTAAACAATTTATTCTAATATAAAATAAACAAAGTCGGAAATATGTTTGCCTACCATGAGACGCAGATCTTACTTTCTTTTCTTTCTTTTTTTCTTTTTTTTTGAATTTTCTCTCGAAAATATTTGAAGATATTATTGTCTTAGATTATCGTTTAAGCAAATTGATTGTTTGCATTCTAGTTTTTGATTTTTTTTTCTTTTTAGATCGGATTTTGAATCAGCTTATGATTACAAGTGAAGAAAATAGAACATATTTTTAAACAGTATTTTTGTGTCTTTACTTCAAATTTGAATACNGAAACTCAACTTGTTTAGAATGTAAAGATTTTATTCTAATATAAAATAAACAAAGTCGGAAATATGTTTGCCTACCATGAGACGCAGATCTTATTTTCTTTTCTTTTTTTTTTTTTTGAATATAATATAATAATGTAATAGAATAATGTAATAGAATAATGGGATGGAATAATGGAATAGAACTATTTTAAATTACGTTCATTCTCACACCTGTTATAGGGTTTTTCCTTTAGAAATCAAACATTAACTAACTTCCATCTATTACGGTTGTTCGTTACATCTGTTTTAATCGTTGATCATCCACATAAAATCCTCTTGATGAAAACTAATTTATTTTTGTGTTCCGACTTAATAAATGCTACATATTTCATATTCTGAATATTGGTTTCAGTCTAGTTTAAGATCATGATACAATTTCAATCCTTCAAATGATCTATGCAAATATATAATATTTTAGTCAAAATACATAAACATGTATCTATGCGTAAAATATCTTTATTCAAATTTATAATGTGTATATTTTATGTAAGTAGGCATGGTAAGCACAGATAAAATATATTACAGCAACAAAAATATTTTCATTGAAGTATTTCACTGTTATGCAGTGTGTCCCATTCAAATATATCGCGATTTTTTCCCCAATTGGATGCAAAGAAAACCAATGGGACCAAACATAAATGTGAGGAGTCTTTATCTAAACTTATATTTACAAGAAATAACTCGTTTTTTTTTTGCTTCATCTGGACAAGAATAAAAATCGAAAAAGTAAAGAAAGAGAAAAAGAAAAAACTTACCACGGAAATAAAGTCACTTCTGTTTATCGCCAAAATATTCGCCTTTTATAGCCAAAATATTATATATGACTTAAAATATGTTGCATACCACTCACCAATCCATGGGGGACAGTAGCATCATTATGTCAGGTTTCAATGATGGGAATGGGAGTCTTCAATTCTGCTACAACCGGAAACTGCTTACTTTCTTTCCTTTTTTTTTATGTATATACAGCCGTACTGGGGATACCATTTTATGCTTTTGGGAGGAACGTTTTCAATGGGAATGGGCAGGCCATTTATAGCATGCATCCTGTTATTAAAATTCCACCACAATGAAGATTTTGCAACAAAAAAGAAGGCATTCTCTTTCTAAGAAACCATTCTTGGGTCAACAATTTTCTCTCCAAACGACAGGAAAATGGACACGCATTTTGAGTTATGTTCATTTTCTTAAACAGGCATTTTGAGCTATGTCCATTTCCTTAGGCACGCATTTAGAGCGATGTCCACTTTTTTAAACAGGCATTTTGAGCTATTCTCATTCTCTTAAGCACACATTTTGAGCTATGCCTATTTTTTAAAGCATGCATTTTGAGTAATGTCCATTTTCTTAACTACTTATTTTCAAATGATTAACAGTTTGTAAATTTTCAATAAAAATTTTCTGGTTTCCGCAAATGTAATACGATTTGATCATACTCGAATATATTTAATTTATTATAGACAAGAAAATGAAACTGAACAGACATCGGCTTTATTTTTTACTAAATAGTCATTTCTTTTTTAAGGAAAAAAAATTATTTTCCCTTACATAAATTTAAAAAAAAAAAACGAAAAACTATACCAAAAAGCTAGTAACAAATAATGTTTAGACCACCTAAACATCGTATCCTTTAAATCTCGCATCCTAATTTTCTGTTCACTCTGTGATTTACGATACATTTTTACTTCGCGCTACATGTACAAGTTAACGGACTGTGAATCTCTTATTAACTGTTCCACGTGAATCTTTCTCTTCAAGAGAAATTGCAACAAAAATATTAAGGCTCGTTGAGAGAAAAGCTAGACTAATGAATAAACCTAAATACTCTGCTAATGTCTTTTTAATTCTACTCATTACTACGGACTTGGTTAGTAATTCTGAGAAAATGCACTTCTAAGTTACTTCTTCTAAGACGCGGAAAATGAGTTGTAAGTAAACAGTGTCTGATTATCTTCTTCAATATCATAGATATATAAGGGGAGTTCGATTTTGTATTGTACGTGATGCATTAAGTTAATTAATATATTGTCAACATTATTTTAATAAATAATCTTGGTCTTGGTTATAAATAATCTTGGCACTAAATGTGAACACATGAAAATAATTTTATTCATATTATGAAAAGAGTGAAGTTATTTTTAATTTCTGATTATTTTTAATTTTATTTGTTTTGCCCTCCATTTTTATCAGTAAAATGCGCTAACTCCTTTTTTCAGAAGAAAGGAAATATATTACATTGGGCATCTTAATTCGGAAATTAGTTTTAGTTTCATTAGACCTAACCATGTACAGTAGGCAAAAAAGAAAAAAAAATTCCTTAGTAACTTTTGATTTAATAATCAGATTTTTACGTGCTAGGACACAATCTTAATGGTTTGGAGGGGGGTGTTCTGAAATATGCTAATTAGTTAGAGCAGACGATATCTTAAAGTGCGTAATCAGACGCAAAAAATGTACTTCCTCTGAATAAATATAGCTTTCCAAAATTCGAATTTTGTACACCCAAAATGTAGCAGATAGCCGCAATCTTGAAAATTTTTTTCCAACAGTTTGTTCAGGATAGCGACCAAAATTTAGGACCCTTTAAAGTTATTTTTACTTTTTGCGTATTTCGCCATATCTGAAAACTTTTAAATTAATTCTGTTGCTTCTTTAACATTTGATTACGCTTTTCTTCAGCTATTGTTTTCATTGATAAAGCTAAATAAAAACTGATATACACAATTTTAAAACCGTCATTGAACAGCTGACCCAAATTCGGGTTTACGACTACTAATGTTCAACTCCGCAACCATTAGCGTTACATAGAGAGAAATACCACGAAAACCTCTCGTGGTTAGCCTAGCAATAAGGGGACTCTAACCCATGATCCGTCTACCACTGAGGATATTTTACGTTAGCAATGCGGTTGGTGTGGACCGGAAGCGGAATTCGTATCGACGTACCATCGCTGCGATTCGAACCTGGTTCACCACATTGGAAGGCGAACGCTCTATCCCCTGAGCCACCGGTGCTGGATGTTCACAATTTTATTTTATTTGACAGCCGACCCACTTTGGGGTTTAAAACCACTAATATTCAGCCTTCTCCGTAGTCTTCTTATTTTGAATCTAATTCAGAAGACAAGGGAACTCTTGGATCAAGTATTGAGTGAAATTCGCCTTCGAAGATGATTCGTGTATTCAAAGGTAATTCCATGCAAATAATAGTTTTGGATTAGAAAAGTTACAGTTTTTACTCCAAGTTACTTTTGTTGTTTCTTTAACATCTGATTTCGCTTTTCTTTAGCTATTGTTTTCAATTGATAAAACTAAATAAAAATTGATGTACACATTTCAAAATTCGTTTATTCAACTTAATTTGCGCAAAAAATAGTTCTTAATAATTACTTATTATGTTTTATTTTTTATCTCTGTTTTTAAATCTTGCCAACTAACTAAAAATATATAATTCCAAATAAATGTTTCCTTGATATTTAAGCTCCTGTATGTTTCTCACATTAGGACGATTATAAATTAGTTTGTTGCAAATTAACCTTTTCTCTATCTGATTTTGTTTCTTTGAACTTCTATCCCCCAAAAAAAATTATTGCTGAAAATCAATATGCGTTCTATCCTAAATTCAAAAATACAGAATATTTTTGTCGGCTAGCAGTTTTTTGCTTGATTTATTGGTGATGAAATATGTAATGTTCCGTCCACTGATCTTTTGTTTTCCTAGCAATGCATCCAAGTTTTATCTAAGAACGTATCACTGTGACGAAAAATTTATTAACTCTATTGCTTTGAAGTGTTTAAGATAAATATTTGTGCAAAATAATTTTCAAAATTAATTAAAAATATTTTGGAAAATAATTTTCCAACCTTACCGTAAAATAGCTTTGCAATCAGTCTTGGGCATCAGAGACTAAAAATCATATTTATCACAACTATCATAACTACTTTGACATGCAACGTTAACACTAATAAAAGTGAAATGTCAGAAAATACAAACTGATTTTGATTTTAATTCAAAGCGGAAAATCTCACAGAGAAAATTGTGAAGAAAGAGGGGCTAGTTGTACCATCTCTTAAAAATATTCAGAAATAAGAAAATAATCGCGAGAAGAGAGAGTCCAATAAAAAGAGACGTGTCCAATTTCAATGAAGCAATTTTTATCTTCGTCGTATGACATGCGACGCCAACCATACGGGTACAAAAACGTCGGATGTATGAGATGTGACGTTGACAGGGAAGGGATTAAATATTTTGAATGGAAGAAAATTATTTTTTTTAAATTTTTAGTATATGGCCAGTTTTATCCAACTAGTTCATATAAAATTGGATTTTAGCATACTTTGAAGATATAATTCACCTTCCAAAATAAAGTTTTTTTATTTTAAATATTTTTTATTTTATTTTTTGAGCTAAAGGACTGTTTTATCATTTAAAGGAAGATTTATATTATTTTATTCACGTAGCCTTCATTTCATCCCTTCATTTTCACTCCCTTCAGTTTTGAAGTTTTACCCTCTATTTTTTGTGCCCGTGATATTTCTGGGCTGATGTGTTCCAAAGTAACGCGAAAAAAACATGAAGTCAATCTATTTCTTATGCCTAGAATCGTGTTTATTTCTCAATTTATAAACAGATGGCAGACTATTTGTCATGTGATTAGAGATAGTGTATTTGTAACTAGATGCCAGCACTCATCAAACATGTAAGCTAAAATTTAACCCAAAAATCAGAAATGAATAAATATATTGTATATACACTTAGTTTTATACAGGGTGGTCCCGAATTCATGGTACAAACTTAGGTACAAGGGTAGGTAACAGGATAATATAACAATCATTTATTGTATTGCAGTGCCGCGTCACTTGTCACATCGTAGACGTCAGCTCAATCGCGAATGACGCTTTCCTCCACTGAGATGCATCAAGTTGAACGGCAGATAGACATCTACTGCCCTCTACCGGTAACGCAACCAACAAATAACTCCATTTCTCTTTTCCTTATTTCCCTTGTTTGCGCCTCACCGCGTCATTGCCCATGCATTCCTTTACAATAAATGATTGTTACTATGTCCTGTATCTACCCTTAAAGTTTATACTATGAATTCGGGACCACCCTGTTTAATATTACAGAATAAAAAAATAAGCACTTTTATGAACGTTTCCTTAAAAAAGTTATGCGAACATTAAGGAGTTAAGGTCTCGATTTTGTTTGACTTTCCCTTACTTACATTCTCTTATGTGAAATTTTACATTTAACAAAAGTGGTGATCATACACCAGCAACAGATTTTAGCTAACAAAAATAAAAAAAAAAATAAAAAAATACTTTCTATTTTCGAAAGATTATGCAATTAAAAAAAAATTATAAATTCGAATTTAATTTATTTTTTAACATTAAATTCAGAAAAAATCTTATAAGATTTTTTAAATAAATCAAAATTGGTAAAAATTTATCAATAAGTTAGTAAAAGGATTCAAATATGTACAAATGGTGGCACTTAAGTATAGATTCAATAAACCTGCTTTGAAATCACTTTTCTTGTTACAATTTTTTTATTCAGCTTTTATTGAGAATAAATCTAAAAGAAGACTTCTGCCTAAACAACTCTTTCTTTTGCTGAGTTGGCTTGTTATCTAACATTGAAATTCATTCATGCTTTAAGAAGAATTTTATGAATGGATCCGATTACTATTGATAGAATAAGAGCTAAAATAAAGCTGATTAGGCAATACACTTTCATCAAAAGGAAAGGTCCACGAACTTTAGAATCTTTCTTTCTATTCTATAGAATATTCAGTATTGATCAAGAAGATTTGCTATCTGAGAAAAATAAGTTTTCGATTGAGTTATCTTACTGTTTTTAGGGAATCAAGTTTTAAAAGGCAGTTGATAAAGAGTAATGACAAGATCTTTCACTTTAGTGAATTACCAGGCACTGACCCTAAGTCAGACTTGTTTTGAGAAAATGAAATTAGCATTGAATGTGCATCCGGTAGCAGTTGCGAAAAAAAAACTAGCATTAGCTTATTGGTATTTGCGCACTTGTATACTTTCACTTTCAAATAACTTCATTAGAATGATAGAAGTGTGACTTCTAAAAAAGAACTGTTAAGCTTTGCTAGATTCTTTTTAACATTATTTAAACATTAAATTTTTTAAAATAGTTAGTGATATTTCAGTTTTTAATGCTAAATAATGTATATATTTATAAATTTCAAGTAATTATAAATAAAATACATCATAACCTTGCAAATAAAATCATCATTTATGATAAGCAAAGTCAATATTCCAGAAAAGCGCTATATAATTTTTTGCTGGCATTTGAATGTGTACGTATTTTCTTAAATAAAATATGTCGGTAAAATTATTTACTTTAGTGCGCAGATTTAGAATATTTTCATGTTTGGAAATTTTTTTTAATTTTAAATTTGAATATTTTAAGAAAGTTGTATTGTTGTCCTAAAAGAAAGGATTGGTTATACGCTTTATAGGTTATGATAATATGAATTTATTATTTTATTATTTTTCAAGTACTAAGCAAAGAGAATAAAAATGAAATCGCACAAAAGGTTAAATAAATGAATATATATACTTAATACACTTAAATAACATAAATATTTAAATTAGACTGCGATTAAGAGCGATCTGACGAAATGCTTTTAAGCGAAATATGCTAATGAATTATAAGTTGTGCATTGCTTTTTATTTCTAGAGTATTGATGCTGAGTTTTTTCAATTAAATGAAGAAAAAAAAATTAATAAAATGTAAATTCTCAATATTTAATGTCCTTTTTCTATCCCTGTGCTATTAAAGCTCACATTCACTTCAATTCTCAATATTTTATTAAAAAGTAAATGCTCGTCTAACAAACAAGCAAATAGTATTAATAAAAATGATTTTCGGTTTAAAAAAATAGAAAGTCAAAATTGCATAACCCCCTCAATACTAATGTTGTAAAGTGATTGAGTTGTAACTAGAAACTGGTTCCTAAACTAATTTGCACCGGTATTCCGTATAAAGAAATAATGCTGATTTATGTGAATTTACTGAAAAACCTAAAAATAATAGTTATTTTATTATCTGTTATTGTTATTTTATAATACAACATAAAAGCTCCACAATAACAATGTTTATGGACGAAAACTTTGTGTAAGATATGGATATATAGAATAAGATAAAGCATGGATCGGTTGCATTTATAACACTACTGGGATTAAAGAAATATCCGGAGTGCTTCATTTAAAATTCATCTATAATAAATACCGTTTTTCAAAATTTTGCGACTTTCATCAAACTTCTATAACCACTTCCATAAACATTTGGAAATAACCGAATTTTATCGACTGAAAATAAATTGGTTTTTATTAAGAAAAGAACTTTCCTGCCGTCGATTTACCGTAATGGCGAATGTTATTGAGTAAATAACATGCATTAAACTGTATTTTTGCAAGGAAAGCTCTTTTAAAAATGTATTTGAAATTTGGTCAAATTCCCTAAACAGACGACTGTTTATCAAAACCAATAGTATTTGAACTGATCTCAGATGGTAGAGATCCGTGGAAGATGAGCAGCAATCTGGTAGACCATTCACTTCGATTATTAATCAACATTTCCATGGAGTCAAAAAAATGATGCTCCGTGATCATCGTTTCACAATAGAGACATTATGGAACATGTTCCGACATCATTTGGTTTCTGTCAAGCAGTTTCAAAAGAACAACAAGTTGTAACACGAACTTTGATAAGTTGGTTGCGGTTTATTAGCATAATAGCCAAAAATGGCTATACACAGGAACTTTGAATTTAAACAAATTGAATAAAAACAACTACGCGTTCATTTAACTATTACTTTTAAAACATTTTATTACTGGTGCAGAAATTTGGATATATGCTTTTTAAATCAGGAAAAACTCAACACGCAAGTTTATGGCGCTTATAAGATAGAACAAGAACGAAAAGACCATTTCAAACTCTCTCAAAAATCAAGGTAATGTATACTGTTTTCTTTGATTATCTGCATAATGAATTCTGCCGACTGACCAGATAGTCAATGGAAATAATTATTCAAGTGTTTTGGGATGCTTGCTTGAAGCAATCGGTTGAAAAAGATCAGAAATGCAGTAAAAAAAACATGGGGGTTTATCATCATGATAATGCAAATTCTTACACAGCAGTATTATTCGTCAAATTCTGTCAAAGCATTCAGTAAATACTGCTCTACAAGCACCATTATTTCAGTTATGGCCCCATTAAGTTTTTTCTCATTCCCAAGGAAGAAATTTTTGTTTCGTGATTCTCGCTTTGAGTCCACTAATTTGATAAAAAAAATTATCTACAAATTTCACATGCATAAACACGAATTCAAGATACGTTATGGAGATTCGGAAAAACATTGGCAGGTGTTTATTGAAGTCAAAAAAAGACAATTTTGAAGAAGATGAAATAAAATGTTGACTAATAGTTCATTTCCTTTTGGCACATACCATCATTCTGAGTACTTTTTTTATCACAGTAGTATTTGAAACCACTAATTAATAATTCCCGAAAATAGACAAAACGTCTACAAGGGAGCTGAGTGCAAATTTGTTTTCAGTTTGGGTTTAGTATATTAAAGAAATGAACTATTCATGTACTCAGTTATTTTTAAAAAATTGCAAAGAAGAAAACAAAACAGTTTCAAAAATGCATTTTTTAGAAAAGAAATTAATTTACGAGTAACTGGAAAAATGCAAAAAGTAATTTTGTTAAAATTAGTAGGAAATTTATCTGCCAGGGAAAAAAAATATTTTTTCATAAATCAAGTATATGACCCTTGTACTAGAAACAAAACCAACTTAAACTCACATGAATGAACTGTAATTTCAGCTATGGAATAAATACTTAACATTTAAAATGATTTTTTCAAGATCTTTCATTTTTAAATACTGTTTCATTTTGCCACACATAAAAACAATCAATAAGTGAATTATATGAAAGTTAGAAAACCATTAAGGAAAAAATACATTAAATATAAGTATAGTTTATGTAGGTATACAGGTTTATATTATCCCCTTTTTACAGACAAAGTAGACCTACTATTAAATGGCTGTAAAGAACTCAAAGGCGTGAAATAAATTATGCATTAATAATGCATCTTGGCTTTTGTTTAAAGCGAATTTTACATCTTGTCAGAGTTTCTTAGATGATTACGTGCTTTTAAACTATCGGAAAACTTTGTTAATCTTTGCATTTTATTGATTCAGTTTTATGGATTCAAACGAAATCGATTCATAAATTTAAAAGTAATTTTATATTTCAGATAGTTTCATTTTGGAGCAACAAATGATAAATACTATACATCAGAAAACTCACTAGAAAGAAAAGTTAGTTTTTAATGAATTTAGAGTAAACTGAATGTTTTACTATAAATTTAACTGCTTACATATCATATGTGATACAAAGTATTTAAGTTTATTTAAAATTTTAAATTATTTGCAACATCTTGTCAATGTTTGCTTTTTTCTTTTAATGCGTCTGAACTAATATTTATCCAATTTCTGGGAAATGAAGAAATATAGAAATCAATCCAACTAAATTGGAACTATCTGATAATGCTTCGTTATATCAAAGAGGTTAAAACCGTGCTGAAGAAATGCTTATAACTGATTTAATTTGGTGATACTCCAGATCGCAACATTGAATTGTATATTAAAGTCATAAGCTTTTGGTGAGTAATTTATTTTTACTTTGTCTTTGTTTTAATTTTCATTGAGTTTTATGTGTGGTATAGTTCAAGTGTGGAATTTATTATAGCTTTGTAATGAAGATCTAATTAAATTAATCAAGAATTTGCAAAGACGATAGAGTTAAATAGTTTTTTTAACTTTTGCTGACTTTTTAAGTACGCTACTTTTTAGTTGTACTCAGAAAAGGCAGAACAGAGAATTAAATATTAAAAATTGCATAAAATTCTATGTAGAAGTATCACTTTAATGCACTATTTATGTAAAACATATTTATCACTATTTATAATGCACTATTTTTGTAAAATATTCCTGGTAGCAGAATCTGCAGCTCTATTTTCACGAGATCAAAATTGCCTGCAACCCTGACGCAGGCAGATACTCTTTTTGAAAAATTCTTTAAAAAAATTCGTTATATACATTAATTAAAATTTCGTGAAATGAGTAAAAAAAGTTAAAAAATTTTTAGAAGAAATGCCTATAAACAAATTGTTAGAATTTAGAAACAAATGATGGAATTAGAATGATTAAAAAATTTCTGAAAAAAATTAAATTGTTCTTTCTCATTTGTTTCCTTAACCCATTAGGCGGCAAAGCACTCGCTGCAAGAAGAACTAGTATTCTTTATTTTCTCCCTGCTTTCCCTTCATCGATTAATTTAAATTTTATAAATGTATTTCTAAATATGAACTATGATTATCCTAAATTAATTTTTATAAGAATGAAAAATATTTATTAAGTTTTCAAAATTTATTATGAGAATAGTCATAATGAGAGAAAGTTGACCTATTTTCCATTCTCTCCTTTTTTTGACACGATCCCTGAAAATATTTTTGCTAGAATTGTGGAAAATATTTATAAGTAATTCGTCTTCAATACTTTACCGAATCTGATTAAAAAAATTCATTATATGTAGTTGATACCGACCTCCTTGTTTGTTGTTTCCAATATGGGAACTTTGCGTGACGTATATTCGATTTCTTTCATCAATTATTCTCCATTTCAACATCGAATGCGATTGCAATCGAATGACATCGAATACGATTGCAATGGAATTATTCAGATATCAGCATGATAGTCCCGAATGCAAAGTGAATGATCTTCTTGCACGTCTGGTTAAGGTTGTCGGTCTTCTTAGAGATCTAACTATTGAGTAACTAAAACAAGAAATGGCTTGAATTAAGCACAAATGAAAGTACTTAAATGAACATAATATAGTTCTTGCTTTCTTCTTCAATAGCACGCCAGGCCTGGGTGAGCCATGGCCTTCCTCAGAATCTAGTTTCAAGATGCCCTTTTTTGATAGACTCTTCCAGTTTATAATTTTGAGAACTTTTAAATTTGTTTCTAGGCAGTCGACCCACCGAATCTTTGGTCTCCCTTTTCATGCTTCAGGTGGTTTTGGGTCGAAGATCTTTTTGGGAGCTCTGTCATCCTTCATTCTAATAAAGCGTCCAGCCCATTTTAGTATTTGAACTTATCTCAACTTAATTATGTCTGGCTCTTTGTAGATCTTAAAAAGTTCTAAATTTTCCTTCTTCTTCTTCAAGTATGTACTCTAAACATTTTACACCTCCGAAAATGCTTCGCTGTATTTTTCTTTCAAAAACGGCTAAAACTTGTCGTTTTTTGCTTTAGCCTATACAGAACAAAGTATGCCTAATCCGTTGTTAAATTGAATAACTAATTAAAAATCTACATTTTTCTTTGTTTCTAAAATATGACCTGTCATAGTGAGTAGTTATTTTTGGGAACAAGAGTTGTATTAGTGTAACAAACCTAACAAACTTGTAAAACATGTGTAACAAACCTAAAATGTTACGTCGAATTTTTTTTCTTCATTTCTTTTAATTTCGTTAAAACTATGCGAGATAAAGAATTTAGAATCATGGCAACATTTAGAAAAATTGACTTCAAACATGTCCCATAAAACAATCTAAGGAAATAAGAAAAAAAATTGAGAAGAATTGGACAAAATATCCACAAAAGAAATATCTGTTGTAAAAGGAAATGACAACCATGTGGTGTGCCTGACTGTAAATTATGAAAACATAGCTCTTAGAAAAACGATAAGGTGGTGTTATACAAAAAAGAAGAAAATTTAATTTAATCAACCCAATATGGCAAATTAAATAGAAATTGACCAGCCCAAAAAAATTGTAAGCTTTCGATTTTGCCAATTTTTATTTATGACGAGAAAATACTCTTATTGTTTAATTGCATAAAATAGAAGGACGTTTTCCAATCCGTAGTTTAAGAATCGAAAGAGTTGGAGAAAAAATGTGACTAAAAGTTTTGGTGCCAAAGCTCCTGTTTCGTAAACAAACTGTAAAAGTCAAACTAATTTTTTAGTGTAAATTCTTTTGTTCTGCTTTATATCTGCATTAATAAATAAAATAATTCCAAAAAATCAAACAAATATTGCCATTTGACATAGCCGTGCCTGGATAAATTTGCCCCAGTTTTTCAGCCTTATTTCTTTCTCAAAATATTCTGAGATAAAAAATAATCTGCAGAACTTTGCGGAAGAGTTTCTGTTGCCAGGAATATATTAACCATAATATCATCAGAATTACGTTCATGTTTATCTCAGTTCATTTGAACTAAGATGAATCGGAATTTCTTGAAATGGTTATACGTTCCATTATTCCGAAATGCCTCCTAGTTTAAAAGAAAATCATTTTGTTAACCTAATGATTGATGCCTTATCTGGCTCTTGAGCCAATAAATTTTAATCAACCAATAGTTAAAGCCAGCATTCAGTTTAATTCGTATAGGTATAAAAATATAAAATAAAATATTTAGTAAAAGTATGACAAGAAATAGATTTTTACACTAACCGTTCTTTTAAAATACTACTGGCTTGATTGCAAGGTTGTTCCGATCTTCAAATCTTTCTGGAAACTCGGATAAATGATCAGATTACATTATTTTTTTCCTGAAAAAAAGGTAAATGTTTATAATACATAATTGATTGAAATAAGTGATTGAAGTTTACTATTGATTCCTATTTCGTGCATTTTATTTAATAACACCCTTTTATTTGATTTTATCGACTTATAAATGTAACTATGCACCATTTAACTTCATGTATTTTATGAAAACAAAATTGTAGCATGCCCTTTACCTTTTGATCTATTTTGACGAATTGTTTGTCGCAGTACGTCCTCCTTTAGATCTTATGCAACTAAGTCCTACATTCAATTCAACTAACTACTGATATAATGTTTAAAATGTGAAATATTTATGTATTCGCAAGTTAATATTAGTACACGGAGGTAAATAATTTTTATTTCAAATCACTTTTGTTTCTTCTCATTCATGCCTGGCAAGTCGGGAAAACGGGCGCCTATTTTTGTGGCGCTTGAAGCATGTCGACTGTTATTTGTTATTTATATATTTTCGAAGTGAATGCAGATATTAATCAGGTAAATCCATTTGATTTACTATACTTATTTTATTATGCTTTAACTTTGTCATATTATAGTCTCGACTATCTCTTGTGCTATAATTAAATTAACCAATCTCAAATATCCAAATTGTAAAATTTTCCTCGCTAGCCATGAAACCAAGTTCAATAACTTTTTACCTACATTTAAACTTTTTCTTGTAATTTCTTAAACAAAACCCATCAACTATACGCTTTTGTGTTAGTATTTGCTATTGGTATTTTCAATTTTAGCATTTAACTCTTTGATAGTATTTGACAATTTGATCTGATTTTATTAATTTGTAACGGCAAATACTATTTTATCAATTTTATGTATTTTTGTGAGATAAATTTTATCACATTTCGATTTGTCTTAAAACCTTTAGCTTGGCGTAGCATGTTTTCGTGCGAACCTTATTCAGTTTAAATCTACATTTGTTTCAATTCATTTACTATCTGATATTCTGCCTAAGCATTTACAGAATTTGTGTATTTGCCTTGCGCAGTTTGTTTTAAAAGACCATTGATAAATTTTGGTCAGGGCAAAGGTAAATATCCCCACACTTACAGAATTTTCATTCTAAAATTATGGTAAAATAACCGGCAGCTGTCTGCCCATCTAATTAACCATAACGTTTACGGTAAAGAACATTTTTTACCTTTACAGTTTTGAAACCATTTACAACTAATATTGTTAAAAAACCATGAATGTAAAATTATACGGTTTTTAACCATTTACAATAAGCATGGTTTCAAAACCGTAAATAGTATTTTTACTGCATATTGATGGTTTAGCAGTTTCACGGTGCTGCCATCTATGCGTGAATTAAAGTATCGTATTTTAACACTTCAGGGTCATAAACTGGGGAGTGCAGGACACTGGAAACTCTTCGAATGTTGAAGGGAGTGGGGGAAATATTGTGGTGTCAACGTTTGTACTTGAACCCCCGTTTTGTCGGTCATGAGATTGACAGACTAACCCTCGTGGCTATAATATGCACTTATATCTGCCAGGAACTAAGTTAGTTCATTAGGTGAATCTAGGTGTGATAAAATTCTGATTATTTAACAGTATTAGATGAAAGCAGTAAATAATGGGTTTTCTCACTGTTAACAGTTTAAATACCATCTTATTTATGGCTATTTGACTGTTTTGTTTGAATATGGTAAGATAACAATTAAATAAATTGTTATTTAACCATTTTTTCATAGAAATTTCCAACAGTGCAGTCTAGGAACAAAACATGCTCGACTGAACTATGTTATGCTTGCTACGTTTTACTTAGGATTCTAACCAACATCTTCTTACCTTTTTGGCAGCTTTATTTTGCGTATGAAGAATTTATTAGATAAAACTCGCCATTATATTATTTTCCCGCTGCATTTCTACGCACTTTTGGTATTTAAACCGTATAGATACGATTGTTTTGTTGTGTTGTTTGATGTTTAGCTTTGAACCAGTTTATCAATTTTATATTTCATACATTTTATTAAGATAAATTTATGACTTAATCTTTTTATCTGTTTAAAAACCAATTGTTCAGTGCATTGTGCATTTTTTTAACCTTGTCCCACAAACCAACACTTAATTCAAAAGAATTTAATCCTTTTATGGAACTTGTATCGCTAAACCCCCAATTCAATTAAAATTTAACCTTTTTTAGCGACAATGTTTTATGAGGGAGTTCATTTAAAATTCAATTATAATGAAATGAAAATTACAGTTATATTTCAGTATTTTAATTTTTCGAATTCAATTTTCTTCAAAAGACTTTCTATTTATAAACAATTTCGTACATTTCCTTTCATTACATTTGCTTTAAACATATAAATCTACACCAAATATAATTCTGTTTCAAAAATTCCAAATAATTTAATAACTTTAAAATTCAAAGACGCTCTAAACGAGGAAATATTACAAGCGTCATGGTAAAATGGAACTAATAAAAATGTGAATTATTTATTAAGAGCATGGTGGAACTTTGAAAGCAGAAATTGAGCAATTTATAGGACCAAATAGGTTGCAAAAGCGTGACTTCTTTAATTGAAACTTCTGTCCCTACATTTCGAAAATAAATTGAAAAGAACTCCTTTCGACCATGCCAATAAAAAGAGAGTAAAGTGAATGAGAACGTGCCGAGTGATTTAAACTATTTTATTCGAAGTATAGTTATATATTTCCTTTAGTTCTGTAGACTGTATTTTATTTAATTCAGATTCTACTTATAAAAGTTTTATAATTGAGGTGCAGGAATATTATTAAAATGAAGAGATTTCGTGTATAACTCAGTCATTTCACTCTTTTTTCTAAGTGAAATAGAGTGAAATTTAGGGTATAGGTATCATATAAGCGATAGTGACATGTGATTACTATTTTACGTTGATATACTTATGATTCAGGCAGCACACATTTAACCACAATACAAATATCTAATCAATAAATACAAATGTTTAATTACAGACCCTGCAGCTAAATCTTAGTATTTTACAGTGATATCAAGACAGAGACTTTTGATTTAAAGTTTGGTCCATTTAACTCAACATTCAACTAAAAACTATGAGCAATAAACTAGAGCATATCAGTCTAATATTATAAGGATTTATTTTAGGAATATTATCTTAATTTTAAATGTTTGTAAAAAAACCTTAAAGAACCTTGGAAACTTCTGAATCAATTACACTTGGGAACATTTCTTTTAGTTTTGTCTTCTGTTCTTAAAATATTCAATTGAAAAAGTAAAGCAGAGAGATTTTAAAGTTCTGTATAGAAATTTTACTTGTTTAGTTTCAGGAGGACGCTGGTTTGCTTAATATGCTGCTAAGTTATCGTATCATTATATTAATTGACATTTTTACATTTCAGAAATTCGCAGTTATGACTTTCTCGCCGCGACTAGTATATCGGTCAAAAATTGATCTTACTATTTAGGTAAGTAAAGTCGATTAAATTGAAAAATGAAAAATATAATGAATAGGGTAAAAACCATTCTAAAATCTTTGCTTTAAGTAATAAATGACTTTTTTTCTTTCATTTTTTACTCATTTTTAGGAGAACAAAAAACATTTTAGGACGCATTATTTCTAAATGTTATACAGTTAAATTTAGTTATATAATCAATTCAAATTTTGAAAAGAAAACTCTGAAGTAAAAAGCTTACCTTATATTATTTTTAAATGAAAATAAATTAAAATATTCTTAACAGTAAAGATTTAGTTACATTAGGAAACATTTATTTTTTCTGTTGCATGAGATTTTTTAAAGGATCTTAAATATTTTCACGTGGCTGATTTCAAATCTGTAATCAGTTTTTCAGTTTTTTTCAATGACATTTTTATTCTATTTTTGTCGAAATATTCACGTTCAGAAATGTTATATATAACAGGGGTCAAGCAAATGTTGCGACTAACTTCAAGGGGAGCTAAGGCACATCATCAGGACTAAAATTTCATAGGAACCCATGCCCGGAAATATTGTCATTCGCAGGTATGGCTCTATAATGAACTGTTTCTTCGTGTGCTTCTAAACAAGACATAATAAGGAAGCACCCCACAGCTGATTACGACTACATTTCAGTTCATGATTTCCTATGTAATTTTAATCTGAATGATGTGCCCTAACTCACCTAGAAGTTTGTTGCAACATTCACGTTACCCCCTGTTATATGTATTGTTTTTAAACTTGTGCATTTGGATAAAGAATAGACTAAAAATGTCATTAAAATAATCTATAGCTTTAAAAGCAAAACTAGTTTCAGATTTGAAATCACCAAACCCGAGTTAATCAAGATCAAGTACTTGCATAATTGCAGCAAAAAAAAAAAAATTTCAAAGTATTGTTTCAGTTTCATAACCAAGTTAATCTCTTTTCTCCTTTTTTGAATCCAGTATCATTTGACATTGAACCCCAAATTCAATACATTAAAATTCTTCCACAGTTTTTTTTTCTTTTTCTCATTTACAAAGCTTAGTCATTTCAGTTTAACCCAACAGACAGCCGATTCAGTTCTTGTTGTATTAAACTCTACAAGTAAATTAAATTTGGTTTTATGAGATGAATCAGCCGACTTCATTTCTATCAATCTCGGGTTTACCTTTCTCTCTGTAAGATGGGTTGCATGATTAGAAGAGTTTACATTTGGCCAAAAATATCCAATTTCGGCTTTTGCGCTATTTCAATTTATTTGAACTTATCTTGATTTTGATGTACTTATTTAGTTTTCAACCGTGTCTCCGCATTTTAACACAGTTTTTGCTGTGGTAAAGACAAAATATAGTTTTTGCATCAAAAGTTTACGTCACTCACTTGGGACTTGTATTATTGAAATGTACATTCGATTCAAATTAAACTTTTAGGATCAAACAATTTACCTGTGTACTGTTTTCTCTATTTCCTGCTTTTTTAAGAATTTAATAACACATTATTTCTATGTATTCACAATATTCTTATTATGAAACTTTACATTCTGATCTTTTTTTAAAAAGACATATGTTTGCCGCAGCGTTTTTTAAAATCTTTTTCCATTAAAATCCAGATTTAATTCATTTGACCATTCCACATCCGCAACATTTTAAGGGCATGGTAGATTTCTTAAAATCCAGTGATTACTTTGGTTCTTTCGGCACTCTTTTATGCGTCTAATTTTTGAGCATTATCTCTGAAATTAATTGTCCAAATTAAAATATCCAATCAATCGAATCATTTTTCCATACTTTTAAACGACATTCATTGAAATAATTCAAACATATTAATTCAAATAATTCAAATATTCTCTTAGTTCAAATATTAATTCAAATATTTAATCTACAAAGTAAATAAACTTATATTTTTCGATCGATTTTTTTCTCATACTTTTAGACAGCCACATTGATTCGCTTTTTAATAATTAATTCTATATATAATTTTATGCAATTTGCGTTTCTTTAGAAATTCATACTAATTGGCAAATTAATTTTCTATTACTTTAAAAAGAAAAATAGCAGTTATTTGGGTTTCGAAACATTTATAAAGATAAAACTTATTTTTTACCGTTTATAACGCCTTGATTGAGTTAAATCACAAAGTAATCACTTAACTTGGTGTGGCGTAATAAGTTGGTTGCGTGTTAAACTTTCATTTAGGAAAATAGCTATGTGAACAATCTTGATTGCACCAGCTTTCTTGGAGTAAAACTGATAACCGCAGAAGATTTGTTCCAACATTTTCTTGAGTTAGGTGCTAATATTTTTATGTTAGTTTCTTCAACAGAAAACAATACATTTTTCTGTCAGGGAAGTATATTCTCATTATCTTTCTACGTTAAATTCTATCTTGTACGTATTAAGCTCAAAGTGTGCCAATTATGCATCATAACTTTTTATGCTCCCATGATTTTTTGCTTGCTCCTTAAAAATGTTTCCTTGGCATTATTTAAAAAATTCTACAGTTTGGTAGTACATGATATAACTCTTTTTTTAATTTTAATGCAATATGCAAATTTACATTCAGGTGTAATTTTTTTAGACTAGCTAATAGGTTAATCAAATGTAATGTAATGCAAAGTGTAATGAAAAAAATTTCTTTAATGTAACAAACACTATAGAAATTCCGTTACTGTTTTCCTCATGGTCTTGTAGTTAGCAAAACTTTTTCCGGAGATAAGAGACTTTAAATACTGGTTGAGGCACATGTCACGTGAGTAGTTAAATACAATAACATCCTCTCAAACATTAGTAAATTGCACATTGTTACTAATTATTTTACCAGATGAAACAATTATATATTTATTTAGTACAACTATTGGTCTAATTGCAGTAGTTTCACCTATTCCCATCTTCATAAAGTCCCTCACACATTAAAACACTTTTGCTCAATTTATCAGCATCTTTATGCACTTTTTTAAGTACAGTAACGTCCGTAATTTTTAAGTAGTTAATTACAGTAATGAGTATACAAAAGTTTGTTATATAAAGAGACATGGTTAATTTTATATTGTGTAAAGCAAAAAATTATCTGTTTTTGAACATTCTGCAGTAGTTTTTAGTGCTATATGATTCGTCATCTTAAAGCATTATTTTATAGGATGGTATTTTGTAGATATAATATTCATTCAAAAATTACTTTACTGTTATCTTTCATACTTTACACTGATTGTGATAATCTGATCCTAACAATTTACAGTTGCGAACAAAACTAGCACAGCAAAACTTGAACTTTTGGAACTTTTAATGTTAGTAATATCGGGTTGCATTTTATCATCAGCCGCTGCAGAACTAATTGCTTCAAATAAGATGATAAAATTTTACTTGGAACATCTTTAGTTCCATGGTAGAATTGCTTGGGATAACTAAAAAAACTTAAGGAGTAAAACCATTTTCATTGGGCAACACAGTTTCATAAATAAAATGACAATAGAACAATTTGATTCAACTCTTTTTCATTGTACCATACCTTTTGAAAACACTTCTAACAAATTTAAATAGAACATTTTTAAAATAGTAAAACTCCACCTTGGATATGTTTATTCCTAAAAGCAAAAATAGGTTTCAGTCAAAACAGTTTAAAAAAATCAATATATGTCCCAGATCTATAACGTATTAAAAATATATTAATATTACCCAAAGCTAATTCTTAGCGAAATTGCATTTCAGAAATAGTTTTAAACCTATGACGTATAATCTGAGATTTGTTTAATTATTACTTATCATTTAGTGTTATATAAGAAACAACACTGTTTACAAAATAAATGCCACGCAAATTAGACACAACAAGCTTATGCATTATTTAGCTCTATATTCAATCCAACACTGGCAAAAATAATTATTGAGTTATGGAGTTTAAACTATAATTCCTTTCAATTATTTGTATGGTGGTATAGTTATAATAAGAATGTAAATTCATTAAATTTATCATTCTTGCATAGTGTTTAAATTTAAACATTCTTAACTCCTTTTATTTTATTTTCAAAATCGACTAACGTGGCTACAATATGCTCGGTGAAAGATAATTTCAGCTAATTCCACTAAATGTTTATTCTGCATGAGTAGAAGAGTTATGACTAAATAATGATGAAGAAATGATTTTTGTTTACTTTTAAAAGAGTTGAGCGAATATTTAAAAGATACATTATTAATTAACTACTCAAAAGCTATTTAAAATGCAAAAGGAAAAAAAAACTTTCTCCTAAAACAAGTTTTCCTTCCTTTTATTATCAGGCTATCGAAAACTCCCAAACCAAAACGGGTAAGATATTAATCTATTCAACGCTTACCTGAAAAGCTAATGGCGTTAAGGAGGTCTATTGATGAAAGATGTAAAAATATTAGCTATTCAATCGATGCTTTGAAATATTTTTAAAGTAGCGTGTTTTGAAGGGTTAGCAATTTATTCAAAAGGATTTTGGATGCATATTTTTCTGAAGATTGTACTTTATCGCTACTCCAAACCTGAAAATTTTCGAAACTAATGTTCATGAATAAGTTTTCGGTAATTAGCATAATGATTCCATAAATAATGAATTAATTCAAAGCTGTTTTGTAGTTCGTAAAATTCTACTAAGGCTTCTATAAATGGCTATGAGTCATTAATGGATCTAAATTTTTATTAGAGAACGCAGTTTTTTATTTATATTTCCACGTGTTTGTATCAAATTCAATATTTTTTTTAAGATTGTTAGAAGCATGAAAAAAGTTGACTCGTGATATGAATGCTGCTGGAAAATAAAATAAGCGTGACTAGTGCAACTAACAAAATTTTGAAAGACATATATCTAGGAGAAATCCATTTTACGCAGAGAAAAAATTGTGGTAAAATTACCGTGCTGTATAGTAATGACATTCCTGGTAAAAAAAAATTCTGTTAATAAAACCAAAATATACTATATATGAACATTTATTTGTAATCATTTATCCGTTTCAGTTCGCATTTAGCTATTCATATAATAAAGGCTTGCGGAAATTCTGGTTTTCCAAATTATCGTTTTTTTTACCATAAATTTAGCGAAAATACGAAATTGAAAAGTAAATTTTTACCGAATAATTGGTTTCTATGCCAAGCTCTAAGGTATTATGATCAAATTACCAAATTTTATTTCACATTATAAAATCATTTTTTATTGTTAAATTTACCGAAATGATTACCAAAGCACTTCGTTAAAAATTACCGGATTTTTTGACGTTTCCTTAGAGCCAGAAACACGGTAAATTTTGCCACATTCTGGTAGTTTTGAACATATTTATTTCTCATTTTTTGTGCATGTTTTCAAAGAAAAATAGTTCCTAATATAGCAAAATTAAAATAGACACAATGACAAGAGTTTGAACTGTGGCATTATATTCTATAAATATAACATAGATTTCTTAATCGGAAACATACTTAGGTATTAATTAATTGTCACATTTAAATAAACATACAAATTTAAATTTTTTATGTATATAGTAACTGTTTATGTGCTTCTTTTTTTAATTTTCGAATATTTCCTTTTAATTTGGAATTTTAGTTCTTATTTATACATCATTTGTAAAGGAATTTTAGCTCTTATTTATATATCATTTGTAAGGGAATTTTAGTTCTTATTTATATATCATTTGTAAGCAAATGGGTGCTTCATACAAAAAACAAAACAAAGGCAACAATCAATAATAATCTCTAAATTTACATCTGCAAGAAATTATCATGGTTGAAATAATATTTTATTGCTTCATAAAAAGAAGGAATGTTTTCTTATTTACCTTTTTAAAAGATCTCGTTTCTCTGCATTTTAAAATTTTTTTTGTTTCTTAATTTTTCAATAGTAAAATAAAGCTAGATAATAAAAAGTACATAAGATGCAAAACATCTTTTATCTTAAAAGGGATTAGAATATTTTTGGACTTAAGATGAAAAAGAATAATATTCAGGCGTGAACTTTTTATAGTCTTTCCCTTTATAATACCGAGAAAAAAATCATTTTTGAAAAAAATTAAATTAATGATGATTACTATGAAGGGATTTTAGTCTTAAAAATGGTTTCAAGCTGGTATATAACTGTAAAATATGAAATTTCCTTTATTAAAAAAATTAAATAATAATAACCATTTATTTGAAAAACTACTTATGTTTTTAAAAAACATAGTGTTAAAGTTAATAATATTAAGTGGACCGGAAAGTAATGTCTTTTCGGTGCATTTGATATTTGTTATCAAGATTTTATTTTTACTCAATAATATATTCACCCTCGTTAGCAGCAATCTTTCAATGCCAGTTCAAAAATGAATCGAAATGGTTTTTAAGACTAACGGATGTTTAATGCGCCGAAACGACATTACTTTCCGGCTCACCTAATAATTTTAAAAAAAAACAGTTCTTGCATTTAGTTATTCAATACCTAACACCAAACTTAGAACTATATTTCAAATATCCATCGAAAGTTTCAAGTTCTTCTATATTGCGTACGTATTGGTCATGTGCGCATAACTCAAAAGCTTCTTTTGTTAAAACTTCTCAAGCTTGTTTTGTTTGTTCTGCACCCGAATTGTAAGGGACCGATAACTATTAAACATATTTTGCCCACGTGCAACAATTTTAAAATTCAGAGACAACGATATTTCGGTAGCTTCAAAGAATCAGTGTCTTCCTTAATTTGAAATAACCCGTATTCTAACATTTTCTGTTACCTCAAGAGCATTGGCTTCAATACAGAAATTTAGCTTTTAACCCACAACTTAGATGTTTAATGCTTAGAAAGCTTAGTTGAGCCAAAATTGGCCAAATTTGGCTCTTGAGCCAAAAACTCAAAAGTAACTATCTAGAACTATATTTTCTAACAAGCTGTGTACTTTAATTGCTCAAATTATAATAATCAGCGCAGGATACGTATTTTGTGTTTTAGTATTTGGAAACTCTTTCTTATACCCACTTCTGGGAGATGGTTATTTTTATCAACTTCAGTTCTGATAGTATTTTACCTAAATTGAGGTAAATTATAAATGAAAATATTTTATCGATGCAGGTAAACGGATAGCAAATTATGTATATTCTTTCTATTATATATTTTTCAACAAGCTGTCGGATTCTTTCATCGCATTTTAACGTTTTCTAAAAGTAAAATTCATTAAACGGTAAATCCAAAACTGGCTTTTACGCCAAAAACTCTTAATTTACTAACTAACTAACAAAAAATTAAGCATTTAATAATATTTCAGTAAAACTTTTCTTTATGCCGGAATGAAGGTTATGTAAAATTATCTAAAATATACTTTTACAATAGAAGTTTTCTTGAGGCAGTTACCAATAGATTTACAAAAGAGGCTGTTTCTGAACCTCAAAATATGGGGAAGTGTCTATTCAGAACAGTTTTGAGCATAAACTTGTTTAAATGCATTTACTCTTTCGAATTAGGAAGAGCTATGTTGTCTACTGATCAGATTATCAGAAAAGAATTTCGATTACCGTGTAAAACTTATTCCAAAGTATCCCCTTACTTGTTGTTAAAGGATTAATATGCAAACCATTACATCATAATCACCACCCAGACAACATTTTAATTTCTAATATTTTTTCCTGTGATATTTTATTGTTCTTTCGCCAAATATTCACATCGCTAACTTTTTTATTTTGGTACCTTAACAACACTCTTCCCACGCTGTAAAAAACTATTCGTTTGGCGCAGAATGCCTTTCTTGGCGCAGAATGTTTTTGTGCCCATTTAACCCCACATTCATTTCAATTCAAACTCACGTAATCGAAGATAACCAATTCCAAATATTATATTATTAGAATTTATACTCATTGTTTCGTCAGACATAGTTTGCAGCACCGTTTGTTGATCAGCTTGCGTAGATTATGTAATATTGGCGCTAAGCGCAGTATAGCCGATTTTGGGGCTTTTTTCCCATTAAAATTATGTGTCACACTACACTTCATGGTACATGGAACTATACTTTTATGGTTTAAAAGAAAAGATTTGTTTAATCAAAGGTCTTATTGAAAATACTGTTAATTTATTTAGAAATGCATTTTTTGTACTGGAATTTTTTCAGTGTCTATTATTAAGACAGTCATAATAGAATGGTAATTATTTATTTTTTCACAAATAGGAGGTTTCTTTTAGTTGTTCATGCTCTTCTTACAACACCAAGACGCCTTAAAATTTATTGGAAATGAGGCTGATGGGAGTTTTAAAGGAGTGTAAAAGTTACAAATGACCATTTCGGAAAAACGGACCAAATGGTTTATTAAAGAAAAAAATTTAGGTTTAAATGTTGTAGAGTATGTCAATTTTTAAAGTTAAACAAATATTTAAATTACGAAAGTGATATTAAAATAAATTGGCACAACTTGAGATTCATTCAACTGAAAGTGTTTTTTAATTTATCAGTAGATTTATAAAAATTCTCTTGCTAAATTGAAAAGTAATATCAGCAGAAAAATTGCTACCCATAATGATAAATTTCATCCTTTTTTATAAAGAAAAAAAGCATAATACGATGTTAATTTCATTATTTCTTATAAGAGTTTCTTAATGCCCTAAAAATTGACTGAAAAACTAATGCTTCAGCTAAATTAAAAAACAGTATCATATAAAAAAGTCTACTTTTTTATTTCTGCAGAGATAAAAAGAAAAAAGAAAGTTATAAAGAATTTTAGAGAGCATTAGACTTGGCTTTTTTTTTAATTTGTGACGATGACTTTCATAAAAAAAAAAACTTTTCGTGGTAATCTATAAGAAATTCATTGCATTTTTCTTTGATTAAATATTAGCTGGAAATCCTTTTTTTCATAAATTGCTTCGTTAAAATTTTTATGAAGATAAGAAGAGGAGTAACAAAAACATTTAGGAACAGAGCACAGATAAATAATTTATTCCAGTTTCATTAAACAAAAAACTCGAGGTCTTCTTTTAAAAAAAAAGTTTTTTTTAAAGAAAACTACTTATTTCACTTTACATTCAACAAGTATTCATTTGCCTTTCTCAGAAAGAATGTTTCTTAACCATTGATAAGAGTTTAAACTCTTTCTATTTCTCCGTACATATCCTTTAAACCTATTAAATAAGCTGCATATTTTTTTAGAAAAACTCTTACAATCTTTGACAGTTAATTTATTTCCTTCAAAATGCAACTTTTTGAAGAACTAATGCACAAAGAATAAAAAGACTTTTAAGGTAATTTTCTCGAAAAACTTTCATACTCTGTCTACTGTCGTTTAGCAAAATAATGAGATTACAAAAGAGTGCTCCCGTGAGGTTTCCAAAATTTCACAGAAAAAAAATCCGAAAATGGAAACCACTTGAAAAATTCAATCAATACATCACTTTAAAATCGATATTTGCTTGTCGCTTTAAAGTAGTGCAGATATATGACAGTTGGAAAATCGAATCCTATTTTTCTAGGCAGCATCACGATTATATTCTATTTTAAACTCCTTTGCATGATTTATCCTTCATTCCAAGTGTTATTTTACTAAAGCCTTTATCTAAATACAGTCAAATCTCGTTAATACGAAAACGCTTCCCACAACTTTTCGCCTAAAACGAACTCTATCACGTTATTTCGGAAAACAATAGTAATTGAATAATTTACCATAAACATAACAAATTTCTTCAATTTAAGATGAATTAAATATGGTAGCTAAGGAAAACAAACTCTCCATTATGACCTTCGCAATGACCTTCCATCTTGAAATGAGTTTATCACTTTTCCTGAACTGCCCAAGTGAAATTAGTGCATTTTTTTGGAACTGAGGTGAGAGTTTGCTGCTAGATCATATTAATTTGCAATTGGTAACTTTACAAAATAAACTTGGAGGGGGGGGGCATCTTTAACGGCGGATTATGGGCACCTACCTAGGTGGTGATCCTGGAGAAAGAGAAAAGAAATACCTTGTTTCCCTGCTAATGATAAGATTTTATATTGAATGTCATATCAATGTGATCGTAATTTTAATTTTTCATTTGGCTGTTAGCAGATTTTTTATTCTAAATTTATTGCGGATTTAGTCGTGAAAATAACTGCATAAAAACTTTTTAGTTTGCAGACTATTCAGAAGATTTTTTGATTTTATTGAAGGGATTCTAAGAAATTTAGAGATTGCAGCAAAGGAAGAATACCTGCTAGAACTCTTTTGAGATTTAATAAGAAAAAAGAGTGATTATTAGAGTAAAGAAATGTACAGTGGTTTTGATTTCAGCAAGAAAGTGCGTATTTTCTTTGGACAATTTCGAAAAAAGTGGATTTTTACTTAAAACAAATGCAAAATACAAAATTTCAAACAAACAATAAACAATTTTTTAAGTTCACCTTAAAGTGGTAAATGCATTTTTGCATTTTATTTTCTATATATTATATCTATTTCCTTACTACTTAACAAACATTATTTAGATTCTTTATATCTTTAGGGATTTGTTTTCTTAAAATCATTCTAAAAGCCGTTTCCTGTTAAATTTTGAAAGAATTTTGCAAAGCTTCGACTTTGTCTTAATGAGGTTCAATTGTATTTGTCCCTTTTTCGACCTTACGTCATTAAAATCCCACATCTAATTAAATTTATCCAAATATAATATGAACTTCAAAGAATTTCAAAAAATATTGATCCACATTTCAGGGAGCACAGAAGTTCATGAGAAAAAATAAATTTAACCCTTTTCATCCCATCATCGTAGCATAAGTACATTAAATCCATTATGGGCAATTTAACTTCATTAATATTTAATATATATTAATGCATGTACAGGGTGCAAAAAATATAATTAAATAAACGAATATTTAATTACTTTTCTTGGATAAAAATAAAACGAATAAAAATGAGAAATTTAAACTTGTAACTCTAGAAATATGGGGGGAGGGGGGTAGCCGCAATCTGAAAAATTTGATCTCAGTAGTTTAGTCAGGAGAGCAGACGAAAGTTTTAGATCTTTTTACATCAATTTTCGCAATATCTTCGGAATTAATGAAGCTAATAAAAGTGCTCGCATTTATAAAACAGGTTTATCAAAGCTAATTTCATTGAAAAAAATTATTTAGTATCTTACTAATGGAAAAGCATAAAATTTTCTGGATAATTCTGAATGATAAGATCTGAAATTTGAAGGCAATCTCTCTGTTAATTATTTAAATGTATGACACCTTTGAGGTGGAGAACTACACGAAATGTAAAATTAACCTCAAGGGGAGAAAATACGTTTTTCTGTCTGATTTCGGTAACCTAAAATATCATCTGCACTAATTAATTGGCAAATATATGGTTAGGTTCTTGAACTACTTATATTAAGTCCTAGTACACGAAAATTCAATATTCAGAAAAATGATCAAGGTGTTTCCTTTTTTATTTTACGTTCATTACATTTTAAATTCTATGTCATTAAACCTCACTATTACCTTTGAATATGAGACAAAAATTTCAAAATTATGACTTTCATTTGAATAGGTGATCAATTTGAACTTGAATTATGGAAGGAATATTGTAATTTGCATTGAATTTGCTATGTCCAGTCTAATTTATTTCATAAAACTGTAATGTTATATGAAATAAATTTGATTGTGGTAAATATTAGAAACATTTTAAAAATGCTGAACAATACGTGTGATTTAATGCACGCATATCCAGCCCTGGGAAATACAGTCACTAGATTAGTCAATTTCTTGCGTGGAGATATATATTATGCTTACGCGAGTATACATTTATGCAGATGCAATCACGTGCTCAACTAAAACGTTATTAATGACGTGAAACATGAGGTAGCATATGTAATTGTTTCCTACGACTTTAAATGGGATACTTTATGATAGTGAGGAATACGGCCGTATTCCAGAGATTCGAATATAGAGTAGAAAATTATGATGGTATGATTTTGTATATTTGCATAAACTGACGTAAGCAAGTATAAACTAATTTAAATATAATTTATCAAGTAATATTTTGGTGGCGTAATTTCTATTCTATCTTTTGAAGCAATTAGTATGAAAAGAGTAATTGGATTCCTAAATGTTTTTAGCATAGCTGAAACTCTTACGGTTTTATCTAAAGGTTTTATTTCTAAATTTAAAAAAATAGCTAAATTTATGCTTTCATATTTTATTCTTGATTAAGTAAATGTGATTTAACTAATAATGACTGACATTACATAGAATTTATTTAGCTATAAGAGGTCTGCTAATCATTTTATGTGCTTTTAAATGCTGATGAAATTTAAAAAAATTATTCTGTTAACTGTTAGTTATGCAAATATTATCCCAACTAAGAACGTTTCTTAAAATTAAAATATGTTGTTGGATATGCTTGTAGATAAAAGATTATAAAAATGGAAATTTACTGGAAAATCATCAAATAAGAGTAATTTTTGTCACGAAAATATCAGTACACTAATTAATAGGTGGTACAATACAATATCGTCGCATATACTTTGTGTCTAGTGAATGACTGACTAATTTCAAAATTAAGAAACTCGGAAATAAGAGGTGATTTAGGGATGTTAGCTAGTTTTGTGATTTGGCACAAGAGTCAAGGAAGTCTCAAACGCCAAGTTCATTTATACTACCGTGCAATTGAAAAGAAAGTGAGTACTTCATAATAGGTTCAAGGAAAGTATGAACTTTTTTTTCCTCATTGCTCATAATGGGAACTCTAAAATAAAATTTAAAAAACTGATTTAAAAAATTTCTGAAAGAAAATTGCTTATCTTACAAAAATGCTAAATGTAAATAATCTCAATTTTGAATATTTTGTCACTTACATAGATTTTTCTATTGCACGGCAATATACCGTACATAATTGATTTATATTACGAATCTGATTTAAATTTTTTGGATCCACCCAGTACCTTTAAGATAAGAAACTAGATTTCGGTATGGGGGTAGAGAAACAAAACAAACGGTGTGTCTATAGTGAAAGCTGCAAAAATTTTATACGGAAAATTTAGAAGCATAAGTCACCAACAGATGATGCTGTACGATGTGATATGAATATGAAGGAGCACAAATAATGAAGAACTGTAATTAAACCTAAATATTCCAGTACTGGAAGCACACACTGTTCAATTGAATACAAGGCTTAAATCTCATAAACGGCAATCTCCTTTCACGTTTTAACGCCAGAACTAATCGCTCTGGTCATCAAATTTTTATAGCTCCATCAGCAGTAAAAAATTTCTGTACAGAATGTTTGCACCCTTCACGATAAACATACCGTTTGTTGCATTCCTATATCGCCCTTCTGAGAATTTCAGTTATGAAACCAGTCAGTCTTCCTCTGGACATCCTGCATTCGTTGCTCACGGAACAGTGCCTTTTTTTCCAGTTGCACAGAACTACCAACCATAAAGCACATCTTAATCCATCTTTCTAATTTAAAATTAACCAGAAGTCGTTACTTTAATTACTATTTTCTTAATTTATTTATTTTACTTGGAGACATTTCGCATTGAAATCTTATGGATTACATTAAACACACGTCTCTTAAATTTAAACCATATTTTTATATTGACCAAGTACTAAGTATAGTTTTTTTTTTTTTGCTCCGAAATCTAAGGTTAGCAAATTTTATTTGCTCTAGGTTCAATCCTAAATGGAAGTTATTCTCGGTTTTCTTTCTATGCTCCGTCTTTTCATTTGATTTATGTTTGTTTGTTTGCTTGAGTTTTTGGCGCAAGAGCCAGTCTTGGCTATGCCGCGCCTCCAACTAGGTAGATATTTTACAGCTAGGTTCACAATTCTGTTTTGGTTTAAAAACTAGATATATGTATAAATGCCAATATCCTTAAGGTACGAGAAAACGTTATGTAGTATGTTTATGTTTATGTAGTTATGTAGTTATTAACCTAAATTTTCAAATAATTCAGTTCTTTTAAACTGTTTGTTTTGCGCATCACGTCGTCTCTTTTCCAAACATATATCATTAAAAGCCACATTTAAATCAATTCTTTTAATTTGTTGTCGTCTCTGAAGTTGAAATTCGTTAAACTATGTAAGAATATGCATAATTGTTAAAAGGTTATTTACACTGTTTGGCGAAATGTGTCCTTTTATGATTCTTATGTTACTAGACACAATACTATTCAAAAGCTTATTAAAAGTAGAGCAACGCTCACAATCATAAAATAAAAATTCATTCCAACTTATTAACTGAAAAAAAATTGAGAAAAAAATTCCAAAATATTCTTTACTTGCAGAACCTTATAAAATCGTAACCGAATCTGGAGAAAAAAACGTTTTTATAATAGCTGAAATATTATAACATTCTAATTAAAGGAAATTATTTTTTATTTATTGGAATGATGAATACACAATCATGTTCTATAAAGAATAAAAAAAACTAATAAAAATTTAAACGAATTTTAAGACAGCTTCTTGAAAAAGCATTTTCTCCAATGGGGGTATTTAATTTACGAGTTTCATTAAATTATGAATAAAATAAAATTAAACTACAGTTTAATAGTTTAAAGCTTCCAGAAGTAAATTCAAAACAATGAAAAAAAATACAATTCCTCTTCTATATAAGCGGAAACCAAAAACCAGTATCAAATGAAACATTTTAATTAGTAGTTTTAAGAAAAATATAGTCTTAAGCAAATTATCATTCTACACAGTCCTAAACCTTAAAAAAAGTGGAAGCGGGTGAAAAAATATAAAAACCCTAAATAGATTATCGGATAGAAAGAAATTATTCATTCCGCAAAAAAAAGGGAAAAAAATTGCCGCAAAGAAAGAAGCAAAAAATAAAGTGAAAAGATGATTACATTTTAAAATATTGCTGCTGTTCACACAATAAAATAATAAATAATGAGAACGAAAGCGTGTTTAAAGGAGGTTGGAAAAAAAACACTTATAAAAACTCACCAAAAGACTGAAAAACACTCAAATCAACTCGAATTATTATACTTCCGTTTTCTGAAGAAAGTTGTAGAAGCCTGAAGCAAAATTTAATTATGTTGAAGAAAATTTTAAGTCATCACATTCTTTATATTGAAGAAGACATTGACTTTACAAATCGTGGATATTCTTTGCTTCACAATCAATTATTTCTTTAAAGGAAACATAAAATTTTGACTTGCCTTTTTTTGAGAAAATAGTGTCAGTATTTAAGTTTAGACAATATGAAACAAAACAATTTAAACGAAACATAGAAATACTTTTGAAGTTGGTATTATATTATTTTTAAAGTTACAGGGATTTAAGCTTTTTTTCGAAGCATTACTTTCTTTCACAAAATACTTTACAATATTTATTTTTAAATTTCTAACTTCAGATACTTATGCATCTCTTAAATGAAAAAATCCTTTTTTTTTCTTTTTTTTTTTAGCAGATTATTTAGTAAATACATTCTCAAAAGTATAGATACATGCTTTAAAAGTATATCTTTGTTTAGCAGGCTTCTTTAAAATGCTTTATATGCTTCTTTTCTTTTTGCTTTTCGACGCGTAATTGGTATTATATACTGTATATAACTGTTTTATTTTAATTACAATTTCATCTGATTTTATTCACGGTTTGAACCTGTTTTCTCATGTTTTATCGTATTTGTATTTTATCTGATTTTATTCACGGTTTGAACCTGTTTCCTCATGTTTTATCGTATTTGTATTTATCTGATTTTGTTCACTTTTGAATGCACCTGTTACATCGTGTACAGTTTTATAAGCTTCGTGTGTTTTAGTAAGAAAAAATGTACAGTTATTTGTTTTGAAACCGCTTGTTTAGAGCAACATGTTCTTTTGTGGACCATTAAACACTACATTCAATCAATCAATTCAGGGTAATGTTAGCACAGCAAGTCTATTTTTGAATCTCCAGCCATTAAACCTCCAAATTTAATTCAATTCCGTGTTTCAGAAAGCATTATTAATTCTCATCAAACAAATTGCCAAAAAGTTATAAAGTTATACGACTTAATCAAGTTTCAATAGTTAAAGCTAGTACAGCATACCCATAGGAGAGGAGTCCCATAGGGTGATTCCGCGGCGGAGTGACAATTAAAAATTATAATTTCAAACTAGTTTTTTTTATAAATACAAATATTAATTGTCTTATTTACTGATATTTGATACTAAAATATTCCAGACTGAGATTTATTTTCGCAAAACCATTTTTTATAAAATATATCAGCTAGCTTCAGGTGGTACCTAAGAAAAAGTACCGTGGTTTGAAAGTTTGAAATACTTTGAAAAAATAAACCTCAGATCATCCAGTGATCTTTTCTCTCTTTCTTTGCATCAAAATTAGTCTACAGCAGTGATTTATCAACTCTCGTAGAGTACCGTCTTGTTTTCATATGCTGCAATATAGATAGATCATTTTGGTGTTCGTGGCTTTATTCTACATTCAATAGTATAATTTGTCCACTTAAGGAAATAAGCTATGCAATCCATGAAAGTTTTTCAGACTTTTGTGTCAAACCCACCAAGATATTTTTTAATATTAATAAGTGATAAATATGTATATTTGAAAAACTGTGTTCAATCATAAAAAGTTTTATTTTCGGGCGTCTTAACTTCACAATGTTTCTAAGGAATCCGTTACACTTTAAAGTTATCTGAAGTAGTACCTGTAATTTAAATTCAAAAGATGACACTACTTGAACTGTGAATTCTAGAAATTATCTTTTTTTCTCGGAAACAAACCCCATTCAAATTTTTTTTTCCAATGGCAGGCACTGAATTTGAATCTTTTGCCTATACTATTCCAGAATTGTTGCTCATTTCGCGTTACCCAGTGGGCACCTGTGAACCAAAGTAACGGAGGCGAGCAACATTGCCCACGCCCCACTGCCACAAACCCGTTTATAGGGTGGGCCACATTCACATATCATACACACACACAACAGAGGACAGCACAAAGAGAGAGAGAAACATCCATGCCCAGAGCGGGATTCGAACCCGCAGCCTATGGCTTCGCAGTCAGGCACGCTAACCGCTCGGCCAGCTGGCCGGCCCATTCAAATTTAATTGCCTTAAAAATGCTGTATTTTATTATTAAAGTAGCTCTAATTCTAACATTGTTGTCGTGATTTAAGCCAAATGTTACTATTTTAACACCTAGGTATATTAATTTCCGAAAAATTTGCTCAATTTTACTAAATTGTATTGATTTCAACCTAGTTTTATGTCCGATATGACCAAATATATGGCTCTTGGGCCAAAAATTTATACTACACACTGACTATTTTTTTTGTGAGGTAGGGTTAACTTTTAGCTTCCCCAAGTAATTTATTAAGCTGAAACTTAATTTACGCAAGTTACAGCAAAATGTTTTAAAAAGCTGTAGTGGCTCAAGGGATAGAACGCTCGCCTACCAGTGAGTTGACCCAGGTTTGAATCCCATCAGTGACTGGCTGATACGAGTTCTGCTCCCGGCTCCCTCCACCCATGTCACAGACTTAAAATATTCCCAGTTTTAGACGGATCATGAGTTAAAGTCCCCTTGCTGTCGGTCTAATCGTGGGAAATTTTGCGGTTTTACGCTCTATGTAAAGCAAATGCGGTTAGTTCCATCAAGAAGTCAGCCACGAGGGCAAGTTAGTCCCAATGCTTGATCCAGGAGTCTAGGTTGGGTTTAAAATTACAATGCTACGGAGTTGAACACTGAAAGTCGTAGACTCAGAATTGGGTTGGCTATTTTAAGCCGGTTATATAAATAAAATAAAAAATTCAAAATTTTATTGCCGCATACTTCCATTATTACAACCGCAAAAACCCTTTTACTTCAAGAAAGTATATTTGTTTAGCTTGATATATTTTCATTTGCATTTCGGAGTGCAATACAATGCTTTCATTTCATCATATTTTAATTATTTGTCCTTGTCTTTGTGCCATTATACCCTGAATTCAATTCAATATGTTTGACAATTTATGTGGTAGTGAAATAATAATTATAAGATTTGTTTTTGACAATAATGGAATCATTAATATTGTAATAGTTTTTATTGCTAAGTAATGAGGGTCTTAGGCAACCCCTTAAAATTTCGAAAAGTTAGAGGAGTGTTCATTCATTTTGGAGTGTACATGAGGACCGCAATTCACGTGATTCTTCTTACTAAAATGCTTGTTCAAATTTTTTATACTCTCAAGTGTTTAAAATTATTAGAGAAAAAGTTCTTCTGCAGACAATGTTTATATTTATTTTATTTTAAAATTCTTCTCTCAGCTATTTGAACATACAATCAATATATCCTAACTCTACCCTTTAACTGATGAAGAAGCACTTTCAGCAAAGAAAATGTTAGGTAACTTTACTTTCCTACTTTAAGTTCAAATCGTAAAACGAAACATTATTTGTTCCAAAAAAAATGTTAACGTTATGGCCATTTTTGATGATTTATTTGAAGTATCGGTTTTTATACATTTTCTCATGTTGCAAGGTTGAAACAATACTTGGGCGAAGGTAATATAAATAATCCATTTATTTTCAAAAATAAATAAAAACTATTTTTTAAGCTGAAATTTCTTTTTTTTATCCATGTAATCTACCTTGGAGAAATATAATCTTACCGCTTATCATCTCCGGATTCATGTGTGCGGAATTCAAAAATTGAAATCAGACATATCACGGAATCAAAAAGACAAGATATCATAAAGATTGATAGACCAGGATATTACTAAGGACCATGATTTTGTAGTTTTATCTTTCAATTTCATGAAAGAATATTAAAAAGGTTTAAACAATACACCGTTTTACTATAATCCTACATGGGACAAAAAAATTTACTAAGCAATCGGCTGACCAAAGTTGAAGATCTGTTAATGTTTTTTATGATGTAATTGATTTTTGGTTCATCAACTTATTGAACTAAATCAATCTGGTTATTAACTCATTGATTTGTTTAGAATTCCACTTGCGATTTTTTGTTTTGTTATAAAAACTGATATTTAACGAGTAAAATTAATTGTCTTTGATCAAATTTTATAAACATATTTTAGCATATGTTAGGAATGTTATGTTTTAAATTATATTAAGAAATGTCAAAGTTTCCATGATTGAGGAACATAAAATTCGGTAAAGCAAACTTTCGCAAAAAATAGTTAACATGTACCTAACTTCAGTCTATGACTGAAGTTACGGTTATGGAGGTGATTTGAATTTTTAGCCAATTGTGACAAAAGAGAGTGAAAAATATTCTTAACCATAGTCTGTTTACGCATTCATTTCCCTGAAAAGTTTGTATTGGATTTCATTTTAGAATTAGTGAAACAATTCGCAGACAGCGTTGCTATGATATCCAAATGCAGTTTTCTATTTTTCTGTATTTTCTATTTTTATGCTCTTTTGTGTATCTCTTGTGATTGAGACGATCAATTTCCTATAAATCTGCAAGCAAGTTTCGGTACAAAATTTGTTACAAAGGAGCGTTACAAAAGAAAAATTGAGCAGCAAGTTCTTTTTGGACCTTGTGTCATTAAATTCTACATTCAATTAAATTGTACCTGTCTTGCTATGCACCGTTTTATTATCTTCATTAGCTGTATGCAACATGCACTACACTTTTTCCTCTGTTTTGAAGTGCTGCTTGGTGTATCATGTCCTATTTCGGACCTTGTCCTATTAAACTCCACATTCAAATTATTTGAACCATATTTTATATATACTTTACCATCTGTACCATTTGGTCTTCCTCTCCAAGTAAAGCAAATGCGAGTTAGTTCCATCAAAACGTCCTTCTCGAAGGCAAATTTCTCCTAATATTCCCTTGTCTTCTGGATTGGATTCAAAATTTCAAGGCTACGCAGTTGAACAACCGCAGCTGTAGGCTCAAAGTTTGGTCTGCTGATTAACGACGGTTATAAAATAAAATATAAAATATTCTTCTATGAGCCGTGATGGCTCAAGGGTTAGAGCGTTCACCCTCCAATCAGGTGAATCGTTTTCGAATCTCAACGGTGGCTAGCCAACGGTAGGCTCAACGACTTCGGCATCCGGCTTGCTCCAACCATAGTGCTGACGTTAAATTTTCACAGTGGTAAATGGATTATGGTTCAGAGTCCCCTTGCAGTCAGGCTAACCGTGGGAGGTTTTATTGGTCTCCTCCTCATGTAACGCAAATGCTGATTAGTTTCATCAAAAAGTCCACGAAAGCAAATTTCTCCCAATACTTGATCCAGGAATTCCCTTGTCTTCTGGATCGGGTTAAAAATCACAAGGCTACGGAGTTAATTACAAGGCTACGGAACATTAGTCGTCGTAAACCCAAGAAAACTGGGTTGGGTGTTTAACAACGATTATAAAATGTACTTTTAACGATTTATCCGAGTTAAATGACCACCGACATCATCTCATCTTTGTTAGGTAATCTTATTTTATGTATAACGGATTTATTGAATGAAATTCATCATTCTAATATCTTTACTTTTTATGCGCAATCATTATTTTAAATTACTTATAACATTTTATTGCGTATGCAGTTTCATTTGATTTTATTCACTTTTGAATGTACATGTTTCGATACTTACAATTTTGCCAAATTAATTCATTTTTATGAGAGAAATTTTGTAGAATGAGCTGTAGAATGTTTTGATTAATTTTAAAACTATTTAAATTGAAATTCATAAATTTGAATGTAAATGATCACGCTATTTTGGTTGCTTGTATTGTACTTTAAGCTGTCAAATTGATGATAATCTTCTATTTTTACTTCAGGAAAATTTGATTTTACGCCTCAATTCGGTATTTATCATTAAGTGTGTAACACATTACTTAAGGCGAATTCATGATTTGGTAAAGCCAATTTTGGCATTTCTCCTGAAGCTACAAATTTACAAATTAAATTCGTTTAGTATTAACATGAATTGCAGATCGATAAATCGCACAGGCAAATATTCTAAGTTCTAAAACATTTAATTGTTAAGCCATAATGAAAGTAAAAAATAAATGCAAAAGTTGTTAACAATAATAATGTTAATTTATCTATTAAAACCCGTACCATTGCGAAACAAAGATGACAAAATGATAGGCATTATTATCCCCTTTTAACAAATTAAATTGCAATAATCGAAACAAAGCGGGTGATTCCAAAGTTCATTATAGAAGCGACCTGACCAGGTATGATGACATTCAAATAATCAATGAAATAATGGATTTCCATTTTAAATATAAAATAGGTTATAATTATAACTTGCATATTTACTTTTCTGTTTATCAAACTTCAAAGTTGTACTTCAGAGAAAGTTCAATTTTATATTTTCGTCGGATTTGCTAATTTAAAGTCTATTTATTTATAAATTTCTTGTGGTACACAATATCAGACTATTAATTGTCGATTCGATTGCCCGATAGAAAGAATTAATTTATAAATAAGATGTTTAACTATTAAGAATTTAATTATGATAATAGAATGAAAAAGGCATTATGAAGTCAATTTTTTTTCACTGAAAAGTTGATGCTGAGATTAACTTGAAATTTGAATATTTTTCGGGAAACTTTAACTCGCAAATATATTAATATGAAAATGTACACAGAGCCTTAAAAAGAAAATTAAACACTGTATTATTATTGGGTAAATTTTATTATTTAATAAATTATTATTTAGAATTTTTTTGGATTTAAACACTAAGATGCAATGTGAAAGTGAAAAAACTAACTTTTTATAAACTAACTTTTTTTGCTTTACTGAATTTCTCTTCATTAGGTGAAGTGTATCTCACGAGTTGAATAACATGTAGGGGGCTTATTTTCCTTAGATAAATATGATTTCCCCAAATAAAATGCCCTAGTGAGCTTCTCTACTCTATTTTTAGAACAAACTATTTTTTATAGTCTAAAAATTAATAGCAAAAATGAAAAGATTTAGAAATGAAAATAAAAATAATAACTTTATTTGATTTCATTATATTATGAATGTGATATCGTTTGCGTTTTTGCGTATAGTCGCTATTGTTTTGAATACATAAATCTATTTGCAGTATTTTTGTGTCATGTGTAAAAAAATTTTTATTCGAAATTTTTTAAATTGTATCTCTTCTTTGTAATCACTGGACGAGAATAGTTGGATTACTTATCTTTTTTATCCTACTTACATCTGATTTCATTCACATTTTGCACCTGCTTGGTCCTGTCTTATCGTATTTACATTTTATATGATTTTGTTAACTTTTGAATGCGCCTGTTACGACGTGTACAGTTTTATTAATTTCACTTGTTTTAGTAAGGAAAAGTTGTAGTATGCATTTTCTTTTGATTTGTTTTGAAACTGTTTGTTTGGCACAGCATGTCCTTTTGTGGACCTTGTGTCACTAAACCCTACATTCAATGAATCACTGTATTATTTATCATTAATTCTTTATTCGTGAAAAAACAAAAGTAACTAAGGATATCTTAACGGCTTGGTCATACCAGATTGAATCCCCTTCATTCATTCACGTGTCTTTGTCTATTTACCGTTTTATTTCCATCATGAAGATTGTAGCATGTGTTTTACCTTTTGAACTATTTTAGCGTAGTGTTGGGAGCAGCATATCCTCTTTTAAATATTGTCCCACTAAAATCTACTATCAATTCAACTAAACTATTTCATATAGAATAGATTTGTTGGATTAACCCTACCATCCTAAAATGTTTGCATATTTAGGCGCTATTGAAATTTCATATTGTATAAAACTGCTTTCCTTAATTTTTATCAAAAGGCCAGTTTTAAGACATGACATGATGTTCAAACTGAAATAATAAATGCTTTAAATTCTAATGAGCAGACAGAATGGAACACAGAAATAAATAATAAACTCCCTGAAATAAAACCTCTAATTTCCTCTTTTAAAATCCTAAATTGCTCCAGAAAAATTGAAGTACTAATAAACAGAGTATAGGTCATACAAAATTAGCATATAGACATCTCTTACTAAACGAAACAACACCTGTGTGCCTCAATTACAGAGAACCATTAACTATAAAGCACATCTTAACCCAGTGTTCCAATTTTAAAATTAAAAGACGACGATATTTTAATAGCGAACATCCTGAATTGTCTACTTTAATTGGAGACAATCAACAGATAAACCTTGTTGATTATATCTTAAAGACACTGGATACTTCCAAAACTTTTAAACAAACTTTTAATTTTGACCAAGTGTTGAGCGCGGTAGAGCTTTCTTTGGCTCTTGCCCAAAAAATTTAAACTAACTACATTTTTATCATAGTTTCTCTTATTACTTACGTACCATTTTAATCTATTTTAGGAAATTTTTAATATCTATATCTTTACACTTTTATTGACTTTCTAGTTCATTTGCGTGTAATAGACCGTTGTAATTTTATGTATTTTTGTAAGTTTGATGTCTAGTTTTGTATGACTTCTACCTTTTCATTTCTTTTTAAGAACCATTTATTTGGCGCAGCATGTTTTGTTGGACTTTATGCCACTAAACACAACATTTAAAATTCAATTCAAATTCCGGAATATTTCAGTTGTTTCGCAATTATAGTAAGCTGTAGTTTATTTTGAATGAACTGAAGTTTCTTAAATTTCTCAAAATCAGAATGTCTCTTTAACATCCAACAACTTTTAAAGAGAGAGAATGAGCTTGGATTAAATTATTCAGTTAGGTTTACTGACATTAAGTTTTAAATATTTAAAATGCACAGGTGGACATCAGTATACTTGAATGTATCTAATTAAGAGGTAAAGGTCAAGGGTTACTGATAATTCCTTTGAGAAAATATTGTGATTAGCAATATAATGGAAACTAATTCAGAATGAATTACAGCTAAACAGAAATTCTGTAAGGTAAAAGGCTTATTAAAGACTGTGAAAGCTGTTAAAAATTATCAAAACACGCTTATTCATTCTTTTGGTAATAATAAAACAATTCCCCTCTTTGCCGGATGTAGTATTCTCCTCTTTGCTATTGTAGGTAGTAGCATTATGTTTCAAGCTTAACAACGTAATAAAAGAACATATAATGCCACGTAAATAGTCATATTATAGTTTCAGTTTTAAAATGGAGAACCTTCTTTAAGGTCAACAGAAAATTTTCGTTTTTGGACAATGATGATGGTTCTTAATTATAGAACTGAAATTATATAATATGTTTGTTCATTGTAATATTTCTGTTTTTTTTCACGCTGTTTAGCTGCATTCTTACATAATCAAAGTTAACCTTTTCTTTACTTATTTTATTTTAAAATCGACGTTGAACAACCAACCCAATTCTGAGTTTACGACTATCAATGCTCAACTCCGCAACCTTGTAATTTCGAGTACAACCCAGAAGACAAGGGAACTCATGGATCAAGAATTGGAGTAAACTAGCTTTCGGGATGGACTTTTTGATAGAACTAACCAGCATTTGCATTACATGGAGAATAAAAACCACGAAAACCTCCAATAGTAACCTAATCCATAATCCGTCTACTGCTGAAGATATTTGACGTCAGTACTGTGGTCGGTGCTAGCCGGGAGCAGAATACGCATCTACCATCCACCACTGGGATTAGAATCTGGGTCACCTCACTGGGAGGCAAAAGATCTATCCCCTGAGTCACCGTGACTCTATTTTCCCCTAAGTATAATTATAATTTATAGTTTTTGAAGTTCTGATGTACTATATAAATGCTTGCATATAGCTGCATGTGAACATGGCTCTTGCTCCAAGTCTTCCGATCTATCAATTAAGGCAGCATGTTCTCTTATAGAGCACTCTGATGGAGCAGTTGGCGTCACTCACGCTGCAGGGCTTGGGGCCTTGAGTTTGATCCTGGCAGCTGGCAAAACAACCAGCGTGTGTACGCAGCAAGGTGTTCGTTAAATATGTCGTGGCTGGAAGTCCTCTCGTTGGTTGAGGTGCGGAAGTTTGGAAGGAGAATTACCAGTTCAGGCGCTGTTCGCGTCATCTGACCGAAGTCAAAATTACGTGGCATTCCTTGCCATGGTTGTTAAAAGTTAGAGCCCTGAAAAACGTTGCTACGTGCTTAGCACTGGTTGGGTAGTGTGTATGTGTCATTTTATGGAACTTGTGTCCTTAAAACCCGTATTAAACACAATTCTTATTGGATAATTTTAAGCCTTAAAATATTAATATATAAACTAAGAAGTTCAGATTCTTTATGCTTGAAGGAGTGATAGAATATTTGTTTAAATATAATGAAGGCATCTGATTTAAAAATGAGAATTTTGTAACTTAGTTGGAATTCATTATCTTTAGTTAATAACAGAATATTCAAATTTTAGTATAAAACTGAAAAATATTCTCGTCGAATTTTAAAATATCCATTCTTTATTTCTTTACTTTCCTCAATAATTAATTAGTTTTCCATGTTAGCCTCTTGTATACATTTTGTGAATTAAATGCTGTTGTCTCTGAATATTTAAATAATACATGAGTAATCTGACTTGTAGCTATTCAATGAAGTATGTCATTTCACAGAAACTCTTTACCGAAAATAATAATAAGTTATTTGATTAAGATTAAGTTTTGATAAGAGTTTCGTCACGTTTGAAAGTATATGAATAGTTTGATCGTAAGAGTTCAGAATTCCAGTTCCTTCATTTCCGTTTTATTAATCTTAAGAATAAATCTTTTATCCAAATATGAAATTAATTTTCTCCAGGAAGGATAATTTAATTTATTGTAGTTTGTTAAGTTTAATATGTCCTTAAACTGTAAAAGAATTACTAATCTTAAACATAGTAACATTTACATCATATAATAAGATGCGGCACAGTTAATTATGATTTTTTTAATTGTGAAATCAAATAATCTTTAACTAGAGAAATTTATTCTTAATTCATGATATTCCTGATATTACGCATTCAAAATAAAAGGTAATTAATTTTATAGGGATATATTTGTAATAATATAAGAATGTATTCATGTTTTAATATACTTATATATTATATTATATTAATAATTCTATTATATTATATTAATAATTCTATTATATTATATTAATAATTCTATTATTATTGTTTTATAATAACTCAAAACTATCTTAACTACATGCAGCTTTAGCTCCGAAAGCTTCAAACTTATGATAAATAATTATAGCTTTATAAATTCATATTTATCCACTTCGCTTCGAAAATATCATGTGTCTCAAATTAACAGTCCTCAACCTTCATCAGATTTGTTTTCAAGCACCTATACCGTCTAAACTAAGTTCGGAATTATTTCATAGTGAGAGATGACTCTAAGCTTCGCACAGTATAGTTGCATTCCAAGTCTTTAAACTCAGTATTCAGTTCAATTTAGAGAATCAAAAAAAGTAGTTGTGAGGAGTGCCAAATGAAATACCATCGTAAGTGATTGAATAATCATTAAAAAATAGGTGAGTTTAATCTTAGATTGGTCTAAAGTTATAAATTCATTGTGATGTGAAAAGTTCTTGAAGACATTTATAAAGTTATATACTTCCAGTTTGTCTGAATCATTTTTGTTTTTTAAGCAGCATTAGAATAAGAAAAGTAACGTTGTATATTAAAACCTTTATAGATAGTATTATATTATTTGGAGTTACTCTTTTTATGTAGGCGTTTTACTAATTTGATATTTCTTCAAGTAAATACGGGTCTCAAAACTAAAAATTCTCATTTACACTTTTTCCAATATCCTAATATTTATATCCAATATAATTTTATTTATTTATTTTTATGTTATATTTAATATACAACATTATTTGATCAGCTTAATTAGAGTACACGTCATTCACGCCTGACGCAGCATAGCGGATTCTAACTCGAGGGCCACTAAATTCTACGATTAGTTTTATTTATATGAAATTCCATTTATTTTATACTTAATTTTATTTCTAACTGCAAGTATATAACTTATATCTACTCCCATAATTTTATTGCAAGTGTTACGAACAATCTGCATAGATCGCAAAATTCTTAAATTTCAAAGTTTCTTTACAGAATCACGCAGAATAGGATTCAATATTCACTTCTGTAGGATATCATCACATAGCAACATAGGCGGGAATATTTGTGCCGTAATTATAGCGATTTATAAAAACCCTCAAAATTTATGCTGTAATCTCCTAGCACTTTTAAACCTTAAAAGAATGTATAAATCTTCTGTACAGATAGCCTGGAAGAGACATTAAAATACAAACTAATAATGAATTGCATGAAATTCACCTTTCCCTTGATGAATGTCAAATAAAGATCACTGACTACAAAACCCAGGTATTAATTACTAGACTGTGTATTGGTTATACCCTGTATACCATTAAACATTTACCTATATCACCCATCTATTCTCCGTATCGAATCATCTTTGCAATAAACATAATTTAATTAACTGACGTCATTGCAAGCATTTATGGAACAAACTTTTTCATTTCTGGCTTAATTTTGCTTAGTTACCCTTATTAAGTTTATCAAAATGATAGTATTGTCGCCTCTTTCTTAGAATGAATAATTTTAGTAACTTAGAATCTTGTGAGTGGCATCGTACAGCCATTTCTAGCTCTTGTGCTCATAAATTTTAACAAACCAAACACCCTTACTACTTTAACTTATTTTCAAAGATTTCTTAAGATAGTTGCGTTTGAGGATATAAATTGAACCGGATAATCTTAGATCTATTTAATTGTATTACATAATGTTTCTTATAAGATGTATGCCAAATGTGATAACAAATTCGATGTATATTGACATTTGAACTAAGATAATTTAAACAACTTTAGACATATTATCAATATATTAATAATTTTATTCGCCACATGCGAGACAACACCTTTGAATCTCACTTCCCTAGTTATCAAAGTAATTTTGCTATTTTACTGTTTGATTTATATCGCGCTGTATGGTACAGATAGTATGATACTGTTGGTATTTTTTCACCTCCTATGATTCGGTTTCTATTGTATCAAGTATTGTACGGTTGGAATGGTATCGCATAATATGGTGCGGATGGTAAACTATAGCATCGTTTGATATAGTATATTCAAATCAACTTTTGACTTAGCTGACCAATGTATATGCTTCACGGCCATTTCAAAGCAGATTTTGTTATTAAGCAACTTCGCAGTTTATGGTTTTGATTTGTTTTAAAACATTTGTTTGGTGCAGCTTGACATTATTTTGATCCTATGTCATTAAACCCTACATTCAATTCAATTCATTTAAATTTCATCAGTTGATAACTTTATAATTTTAATTATAACTCTTTGCTTGTTTTGCTATGTATAGCCTAGTGCTTACAATGCATGTTATTGTAAAAAAATTTGAAAAAACATGGACTATTATTTCTTAATATTGTTCGTGATTATTTATCTTAAGCGAATTTTAAAATCAAATACTTTCTTATAAATTTGCACAAAAGCTATTTAACTATTGATATAGGTCTACTAAATGTCAATTAAGTTATTCAAACTAATAGCAACTATGTACCAAACCAATATTATTAAGCAAGCTTTGAATGTAAAATATTTTTATTTTGTGGCATAAAAATTCCAAAAGAATAATTTCACAAGAAAGAAACTTTAAAACAATTAAAGCGCTGTGAATATTTTATTTAACTTTCAAAAAACATATCTATGTGACGAAGTATAAATATTTACCTTTAATCTTTTTTAAAAGGGTAATAGAGATATTGATTGCTGGTCATGTTTAAAAAGCATATAATGCGTAATGTAGTGTGCTTAGAGAACAGTCTTTTAATAAGCTACTGGTATATTATTATAAAAATGTTACATTATAAAAATGTTATATATATAATGGTATATAATATAACTGGTATATTATTATATAAATGTTACATTATATAAATGTGTTATAAAAATGTTACATCCATTTTCTTTTAAATAATGAACATTAACTTATCTTAAATGAGGAAAATATAATAGTTTTTCAATTTACAATAAAAAATCAATTAATTCAAAGGAATTTGAATCTATGGGACCCATATGTGTATTGAAGGTTTCAAAACAACAATCGATGCCGGATGCTTCAAAAAACAAAAATTGCTTTTATTCTATTTTAGTTGGAAAACAAAACTGCTGTCAAATTCTGCAGTGTTAAATTCTGTTCGTGTTAAGTTTGAAAAATTCTAGCTTTTAAAGCAATGATGCTACATTAACAAGATTGCACTTCATGATAATATTTTTTTATAAATAATGTCCGGGAGAGAAAACATTAATACAAAAAGTCATCTTCGGAAGTTACATCCATCAACGGAATGATATCAGATTTATCCTTTCAATTTTATTAAAATATTGCGCGATTTTGGAATACTTTTTTTCAAAACCAATCTGACAAATATTTTTTTGCAAACCTGAAAAAGCTTTTTGGATATAGGTATCATGATTAAATGAATATATTGAATGAGATGAGTAAAGTTAATCGGAGCCAAAATAAAACATTTTGAAGAAAAAAAAACTGCCAAATTTTATATTAAAGATGAGTTAGAGCTTATTTTGAAAGAAATGTTTCACATTACTTACTTAATTTTATAGCTATTTAGTAATATTTTCGTGTGTATTTCAATTAATTGTTTTATATTAAGGTGCATACATATATTTAATAGCTTTAACTTTCTGTGTTTTGTCCATAATTTCGAAATTTTACCAGTAAGAATTAAGCATCTTTTTATAATTAATGTTATTATAATTAATGTAATATATATTCATTTAATTATAATTACTGTGTTATTATTATAAATATACTGTTTTATTATTATAATTATATTATTATTATAATTATTATTATTATAATTATTATGATTATTATTATTATAATTATTATGATTATGATTATTANTATTGTTATTGTTATTATTATTATTATTATTATTATTATTATTATTATTATTGTTTTTATTATTATTATTATAATTATTATAATTATAGTGTTTTATTTCATAATTAATTATAACTAAATTAAATGAATTAATTATATTTAAATGAATAATATATTCATTTAATTATAATTAATGTTTTTGTAATTAATGTTATATTATTTGCAGTAATTATTTATTTTGGGTGTTTTGCATTATTAAAATAGTTCTGAAACTAAGATTTATCGCAGTATTGCGTTGTGCTTAGATAAAATTTTATTACGTACTTTTTAATTTTTTTGTAAATAATTATTAATCTATTCATCAGTGTATTTAAATAAACCATAGTGCAACAATATGCGTGTAATAGAAATAATATGCATGCAATAAAAATTCGAAACTGTAAAATATTTGTTTGCTATATTCCTTTTTACTTTAGTAGTGAAGAAGTTAAGGATACATTGAAAATATATTTTGTCATTTTAGATGGTAAAGTGATCTCAGAGAAACCACACAGAATGAATTTTTTAATACTAGTTTTAAAATAATTCCATTTTAAACTCTTCATCAACAAAAGCAGAAATCTGGAAATTCCATTCCAAAATCTTAAAATAATATTTAAGAATAAAGTCCAAGCATTCATTTCTTTTTTATTCGTATTATGTAGAAACTCTGTACAAAACTACAAAACTTGCCTTTAGGCTCTTAAAGAAAACTTCTCGCGAAAATATTTTCAATTCCTTTTCATCTCACAGCGTGAAGTTTAAAAAAAAATTGCCAAATTTTTTTGTCGTATTACCCTTTTATTATTCAATATTATACCCTAAGTATAGATACTAAAAATTTCGTACTTCCGCATTTTATAGCTAAAACTACCATTTTATACTAATACATAATGCATCTCAATAAAATATATATTTCTAAAGGAAGTATTTTGTTTTACTTTGGTGATACTTCTCCGTTTTCGCATCCGTTTTTTTTTTTTTCAAATTTTTTTTATTTTCATGAATGACCGAAAAAAATAAACTAGCAATTTATATGCATGGGCATAAAATTTGCTATCAGTCGTATCATTTTCTTTTAAAGAGCATCGATATTTTTACTCAGACACTATCAATCAATAGTTTCGTTACAAGCAGAGAAAGTAGTTGTTAAAGCATTTTTTCTTTTGTTCTGAGGAATATTATCCTGATTTTCATTAAATAATAACACACACTGTTAGATATTTCTCGGAAAAGTGGTTAAAATAACAATTTCTTTAGTTGTTACTTTACCGTATTTAAACAAAGCAGTCAAATAACCATACATAACGTGGTATTTTTTAATTGTGAGACAAAATCGTCTATTAACTGTTCTCACCTAATACGATTAAACTACCTGAATTTTATCGCACCAATTAGACCAACCTAATGAAGCCACTGGGCTGGTTCCTGGCAGCAGGGTACATATTATAGCCGAGAGGGCTAATCTCTCAATCACATGACCCACAGAACGAGGGTTCGAGTCCCAGTTTTGATACCACAATATTTCCTTCATTCACTTCTCCGCAGTTTCCCGTGTCCTCAACTCCCCAATTTTTGACCCTGGACTATAGATTACGATACTCTCCTTCAAGCATATATAGTAGCCCCATAAAAATACTGAAGCAATGTCCAGTTATATTTCGTTTTTACGGCTTTGTAACCATGCTTGCAAATTGATAAAAAAACATATGGTTTTGCATTCATGGTATTTTAGTCATGGTAGTTTTAAATGGTTTCTAAACCGTAAAGATGGTTTAAATGGTTTCTAAACCGTAAAAAAATGTTCGTAACCGTAAACTTAATGGTCAATTGAATGGACAGACTGTTACCAGTTATTTTACCGTAATTTTAGAATAACAATTTTAGCAGTGCATTTATTTCATCCACGCGTAATATTCTATCTTTAAGTCATCGGATTTCTTAATTTGATTTAGCTTTGATTTTGATTTAGTTGTTATTATTATTTTAAACTTGTTGCATTAATTTTAACATTGTTATTTTGATATCAGCCAAGTTGCTTCGGTTTTAACCTAGCTGTTATGATGTTATCCTAGTTTCCTCAATTTATATTGCAAACTATCATTTAGTAATATTTTACAATATTTTTTGAAAAGAGAAAGGTAGGGAAAAAAGAACAAAATTAATAAACTCCTAAATTATATCCGACTATTAGCATCGTAAAGCATTATCTATCTTGCCACTGTCTCATTCTAAAAAGAATATCTACCGTATGTCAAGTTTTTAATGAAATTAAAAGAATACTATTAAATACTAGAAAAAAAAACAGTTTAACAAAGAAACAACAAACTGACTAGAAGAGCAATTTTAGTCCTTAAATTATACAATAACTATCTCTTTGAGCGATTCAATCTCTCTAAAATCAATCCACCAAAATGTTTTCCTTTTAGTTCCTTTAAGTAAATATGGATATCACGACTCTAAGGCATCTGATATTTTTGGAGAAAGAGAGGGGGGGGGTGACAAAAACATAAAACTTATAATTTACAATCATTTAGTATCCACCATTTTTTTTGTCAGTTAGCTTAGCACCGAAACAAAATAAAACAGATATCTTATGTAAAGTTTTGAATAAAAGGAAAACTTTAAAAAAAATTATGTTTTTCTGAATTATGAAAATTTCTGTGATCCTGAAGTAATATTTAAAATAATATTTGATACGAAACTACAAATTGACGAGACAAACAATTGCAGTTTTCGAATAACACGGTAACTATTTCTTTGAACTAATAAATATTTCTGAAAATGATCCCCCATTGAGTTCACACACACGATACTAATAAGTAAATAGATTATGTGCGTGAAATATGAATAAGACATACCTAAATCGAAAGAGTGATATTTCAAATTTAATAAGGTATTATTATGTCACTTTAACCTAGTTGTTTCGATTTTATCCATGTTGCAGTAATTTTAACCTAGTTTTAGGAGCGGTATGACCAAACCATGACTCTTGCACCGAAAATTTACATCAATAAATCAAATTTAATAAGAATTTATTTTTTTTAAGGAAAATATTAGTCTGAAGTTTAAAATAAAAAATGCATGCCATTTTTTATAAAACCATATAAAAAAAAATCAGATGAGAGGGTTGTTTATAATTTTGAATTTACGAGTTGCAGTGAAATTACTGCTGGCTTCGACTTAAAATGGTCCCAGTTGTGTTGTATTGAATTACTCACAGAATAGGGGAGAGTGGGGTCAATTGTAACAGGGTACGATTGTAACAGAGCAAAAATTTCGAGTGTCGGTTTCTAGATTTGGTTCCTAGGTGACGCGCAAAGTGTATTTAATAAATCTACATGTACACCTCTGCTGGCAACCATTTTTATGTACTTTTGAAAGAGTTACATCACAAAAGATATTTTCACACTACATAATATTTTTTTTTGGTATTAGAATATTATATTGTAACAAAGTAATTTTGTTTGAACAAATAAAAATTATTAACCGAATATGTAAGTGGACACTTTAATTAACATTTCAAAAAAATATTAGTTTTGTTAATTAACTAGGGTATTTAAACACGAAGTTANATATGAAAAAGCAGTACCTAAAGCAAGCGAATGATATTTGAAATTAAATAAGCTGTTATTTTTTAAAAAATGCTATCCGAGAGTTGAATGTATTCAGCAATTTTTAATTATAATCTATTCTCTAAATAAAACAAGTGTTCTAATAATACGCAATAATTTATATTTTCCTTTCTGCTTAATAAATATAATTTAACTAGAATAAAATACGAGACAAATATAATCAGCAAATAAATTCTTAATTATACGCTGTCAGCAAACAACGACACTAGTTATAAGAATCATTTCTTTAATCACTATTCACAGAACTAATCATGATTTTATCTTTTTCTTTAGTCAGGTTCTTTGATTGTAATCTATGCTACTAGTCTAAGGTTACAATGTACGGTCAATGTCAATGGGTGCTAAACTTGTCTTAGTTGGAATCTATTTTACCAATTTATTTCCCCTGAGTAAACGACGCAATTTGATTTTTGGCCAATTCATTGATTAATTATAAGGTAGCGTATTTATTTAGATACAAAATATTTCACATCAAATTTAGAAGAAAGATATTTTTAACAGCATAGTCTTAATTTCGGTGATTAAAAATATTTATTTAATTGAAAATAAATTTTTCATATACAGAATTGACATATTAGGATTTTATTTTTACTTTCTTAATAGGAAAGGTAATTAACGAAAGAATCAGAAAGTAATTGTTGGTGGTATGCAAGTTTTAGTTTGTTATTGTTTCTCAATTTGACAGTTGGTCAATTCTCGATATGGTGCTTTTCGATTCCACTCCAAACTGTTCTGACGATGCTGTTCGGAAACAAACTGAAAAGTTTAATCGGTTTTCACCTCAAAGGAAGAGTGGAGAGATTTTTTTTTCTCTTTTGGCAATAAATAAATGATTTTGAGTAGAATTCAAATGTTTTGAAAACAAACCTTTCATTTTAATACAAAATATTTTCCAACGCTACACCGATAGTATTTTTTGTCACATCTTCATCAAAATTAAAATTCATATAAAATATACCCTTAATAACTGAGAATTTGATTGGTGCATTTAAAGTAAAACGATCAAACCACATTCAGAAGAAATGTTCCTTAAGTTTGTGAAAATCATAAATTGTATTTTATTATTCTTTACGATTTCAACCTGTTTATTGCAGTTTAATTTTCTGAAAGAAACATTTAAAGTGTTGATTCACTTGAGTGTTGTGAATTAAATCAGTTGAAAATCAGTCGTTAAACTATTAACAGCAGATATCTGTCAAACGATAAACGTCTCAAAAGTTGGAGAAATTTGGAGCAAGCTCCATAATCTCCATAAGCTCCATAATCCAACGACATTACCACTTTCACGAAATTGGGCGAGGAAATATGAAGCTATTTTGAATAATTTGCTTACTGGTCCCAAACATATTATGCAGAAGCATATTCTACTAAGTGAACTTGCACCAAATTGCTTTAGCTTTAATAAACCATTAACATTATAATCCAAGGATCTCACTTATTGAGAAAAAAAACACATAACTCAAAAAATTGTAAGTTTCTAAAGCAAATATATTTTAGCTCTCATTATCCTGCTTTACTCCTACTAATTATTTTTCAGCCTAATGATAATGTATGTTATTTTTACCTCAAAGACGCTGAATTTTTAAGATTAATGGCTCTTGCACCACTAACTAATTTACTAACATTGGATTTTATATCTTAACCCTATGCAGGACAGAAAATTTTAATCAAAAATGTTAGTCATGGAAAAGCAATGATAATTCTTCCATGAAACTAAAAAAACAACGTAAGTGCTTCACGAGGGATTTTGAGAAAAGTGAATTGACAACTATTTTCTTTCCATTGCTAATGCTATAAACGTCAAAATAAAATTTCAGAAAACTGATAAAGCGCAATGTATTTTTGAAAGAAATTTTGCTTGCGAACTGCAGCTTATCGTGTAAAAATGCCAAATGTATAAAAATCTCAATTTTGAGTTTTTGTAGCTTATGTTGATTTTTCTATTGCACGGTAGAATTGTGTTCATAGTATTTTTCAAAATGAAAAGTGGTCGATTAAAACCACCTTACTAAAGAGATAAAAAAACTACTTCAATTTTAGTGGTTTATATTATTGTCAAAATAAGTGGGGCAGTTTTCATACCACTTCCCCTAAAAGAATGAATCTACTTAAAAGAAAAAAAAGTACCTGTTATTTAGATCAAGTTTATGATGAGGTATAGCCATTTCTACATTTAGCACCCAACAAACTAACTGAAATTTTGCAGAAAAGTTTTGCTAACAACAAAAACTGAAAACTGTATATTTTCTGCATTTTTGAGCATTTTTCTAAAATAATTTACTTTGCTTTTTTCTTTACTATGTTTTTTTCTTTTCTTAGTTTTATTTTCACTTCGGAAATCATTGTTTAAAGTTAAATAAACCTTACAAATTAGTTAAAATACTTTTCAAATAGATATTTTTGACTAAAGTAGCTTTGAAGCGTTGAACTATTTAGATATTATTTGATTGAGCTAAAATTGAGATAAGCTAGCAACTGTTATGGTCTTTGGGATTGATTGTACAAAGTGGTATTTTAATATTTAAAGTGGAAAGAATTTATTTTTTAAAAGTCTCTAAACCGCAACTTCAATCACTTTTCATGGAGGGTTAAACAATTTCTTTTAAAATAATTAAAAAAAATATAATAAAATATTTAAAAAATATTTAGAAAATATTCTTTAGAGCATGACTCTATAAAAAAATTCTCAAAAACCCTTCAATTTGGCATCCATGAATTAAAAGTTAATTCATCTATCTTGGCTCCTTATATACATTTATTATTTTTGTATTTGAAGAGAATCGTATCTTTTAGATTTATATTAATCGACTGTCTTCCATTATTTTTATTTTCTAATTCACATCTCAAAAATTCTTTTATGTGTGGTTAAACTAATTTATATGCAACGCTTAGATAGAGTATTGATTTAATTACGCATCGCTCTAACCAATCTTCCAGATCTAATTTGATTGAATTGGATTGAATGGTATTTATCATCCAGTTAAGCCGCATCGAATTCGACGAAGCATTTGCATCAATAGATCACCGTTATATTGAGTGCAACATAATTCCATTACACTTGTTGACTTTTCAAAAAACACCGGAGGTGCAGAGTTATCCAGAATATAGATCGTGCCATGTGAAATTGTAAAAAGGAAATAATAACAGGAGTTATAAGATTGTTGGGTTTATGTTGAAAAAGAATCCTTAAAAGCGAAAAGTGTGGTAATTGAACATTTGTCTTAAGGATGTAGGAAACCAAGAAGTAATGCAATAATCGCATATCTGTTTTTATTATTCGGGTATTATTAGTATGGCTAAATTATTATTCTTTGATTAGCATGGCAGCCTAGCCAGGCTACAGTCGTCTCAATTAGTCGTTTCCATCTAAACCCATTCAGACACTAAGTTTCTCAGTCAAATGATGTTCATGGTTTTAAGGTTTGGTTGGTTTTTCCACAGCACAAATTCATCTGGTGTTTGGTCTTCCCCTTTTTCGGTTGCCAGTAAACTTTCCAAAAGCCAGCTTCTTAACTGGGTCAAAATCATCCCATTTGATTTATTATTTTATTGGTATGATTAAAAACCTTAAGATGGAATCTCAAATTTAAAAGAAAATAATAAATTATAATTTCGTTATTAAAAACGTGCCCTTACGACCTCTATAGACTTGCAACTGCATTTGAGCGATGTTTTAAGCGTCTGCTCTAATTCACATTGCGTAATTGGCCTTAAGACCCTCGTCAAAGTTATGATACTAAATTAAAATAAAATTTAATGTCATAGGGATGGTATGTATGCTCATTTTTGGTTGTTGTACCAGCAAACTTAAACTTCCCATATTCAATCAACTCAATTCGGCAAGATGGCTGAAATCGTTTAGCATGTCAAAGGACATTCGCCTAGCTTAGCAGTTAACTGAGAAAAGGTCCTGACATATTTCTCCCCTTGTTTTGCTTTATCGTAAGTAATTAATTTATTAGTTTATCTTGTTCGGTGTTAGACTTAAAATAACCTAGATTTGACTTGTGTAACCTAATAGCTTTAAACCGTGTCTCTTTTTAAAACCTGTTGATTGGCCCATCATGCCCTTTTTTCTGGACATAGTGCCTATAAACTAGTGATCATTCACGGAAATTTTATTCATGACTTAATTTAGTCAGAATAAGTTTATTCTGAATGATTATTCATATGCATATTTAGTCATTATTCATCATTCATTATGCAAAGTTGCGAATAATGATTGATGAATAAATCATTAGTCATGACTAATTTTTCTGATTAAAATCTTGAATAACCAGCTAAAAATGCAAGCATTCAGTTTGTATGCATGCATATGCATGTGTTAACATATTTTTATGTACGTAGAAGGAACGTATGTATATAAATACAATTTATTAATGTACGAGCAATGCATGTAAGTTCGTATGTATGTAGACGTATATGTGTATATCTAGTGTACGTACAATTGTTCATACGTAGATATATTTTAAGCTTATGCAATATTTGCACGCATGCATGCACATGTATGCACTTACGTATGCATATAAGATATATGTATTATGACTGTGCAGATGTAAATCCAATGCACATATATATGCACAAAAGTTATTTGTACGTACATTATACGTACATAATTTTGCATATAATATACATGTAAGCATGCATGTTACTTTGGATACACGTATGTAAAAACAATACATGTATGTAGGTATACATGTATATGTACATGCAAGTACATTCATAATATGAATGTAGGTATATACGTGAATTGTACGCAAGAACATTGTTTATAGATACAATCTATGTACATATTCATGCATATAAAATTCGTGTAGAGATATATATGGCTTGTACGTGTATTGTATGTTCATATGTATGCACGCAAATATCTATGTACATCATCAAAAAATGTGTATGTAACGTATGAGTGTGCATATGCATGTACAAAAATGTTTGTATGTATAGACATATATGGCTTGTACGTGTTTATATGTATGTACGCCCATATCTATATGTGACGTCAAAAAGTGTATTTGTAATATATGAGTGTACTTATGTATGTACAATAATGTTTGTATGTACTTGCATTATACGTATGTATATACAATGTAGGCACGTACGTAAGTACATATAATGAATAAATGTGTGCACGTACAAGAAATATATATCTTTTTACAATGTATTTATATACATACTTTATGTGTATGTAAGTCTAACTCTATAACCATCAAGGTTATGTCTTTAAACGGACCGACATGCAAAACATCGTCCACGCTTTACGTCTTATATAAGGAATTTAACCATAAAACTAAGACGAGTATGAATATTTATTTTTATGTTATTTTAACTTACTCCAGCGTAAAATTGTTTTATAAGTTCTTACACTTAATTGTGTTAAAAAGAAGTTTATAACAGTTTAGTTATTGAAGTTCACTTTAAAGTTTGTTCCTATATCTATAAAACTCAATTCCTTATCGTTTCTGAAAGCAAACGATAATCTTATTTTAAATTCCTAAAACTAATTTCAACTTAAAAAATTAAACACTTTTTTGTCATGTAAACATTTCTCGGAGCTAGGCATTGCGTTATATAAAAGTAAATTTGATGCCTCAAAACTTTTATTAAAATACTTGAAAAGGATTTTTTATTCAGATATTTTTAAAATGATATCGAAAAATTAAAACTGACGATTGATTTTAAATATCGTTTGATTTAGTCATTTAAATTGCTTGAGTCGTTATTAGTGGCAGTAATAATTAAAGTTTTGAAATTTGGATAACTTACAAAACTTTTATATATTGTATTGTAAATATATTTAGATATACATATATTGTACATATATACATACATTGGACAAACCTGTATCCGCATATGTGCAGAACTTGTATGTCCAACATATGTATGCGTATAATTATAATTAATGCATACCAAATGTATGTAGGTACATGCCTACAATGTGTGACTGTTGAATGTATGTATATATGTACAATATATGTATACCTAGTGTATGTATAATTGTACACACATATAGTGTGCATACGTGAATACATACATTGAAAATAGTAATCATGATTACAAGTAATTGATTACATAGCTGTATCTGCCTGTAATCGATTACTGTAATCGATGCCCAACTCTTTTATGCACGTCTGTACATATATATAGAGGTTCGTTGCACAAGCTAACTAACATATATACATTGCTATTACATAGTGCATACGAGTGCATACGTAAGTACATTGAGTGAACATACGTATTGCATATATACCTATGTACGTGTTTTGCATGTACACATATACGTACGTACTTATATTTTTAGTTACACACATATACATTTTATGGGTATACGTACATTATATACATATGTACATTATGTACATGCGTACACTGTAGGAGCATCTCTACACACATATGTAGGTTTGCTTGCATGCTTGCATATATTGTATGTACATGTGCATACATGCATACTAACATACATGCGTACTACTAATGCATGCATGTCTACATAATTTATGCATAGTACATACACTTGTCGACACAATGTACGTAAGTACGGATATACTATGTAACAGCAAAGCATGTAAACATTCAACTGTTTTACTTATTCATGCAAGCATTAATATACAGTGCTCGTTCGTATATATATATATANCAATAATATATATATACAACGTAGTTAAGTGTGCATGTATGTACAACATATTTATGTATTCATGTAGTAACTGTTTTTACAATTATTCGTATTCGAGATTACTTGCAATCGTTAGATTATGATTGCTGGTAAAAATGACTGCTTATAATCATACATACTATATGCATCCGTAATCGTGCTTATTGATTAGATTGATTGCTTAAAATAAAAGAATTTGGTCATTTCTAACCATTTACTAGTTATTGCGTCTTCTTGTGATTACAGGTAATCAAAATCACTTTTTATCTGAAATCTTTACTTGCAACTTATAAGAATGATTACAAGTAGTTTATTACTAAATACTTTTTATTTGTAGTTGTCTCAATTGTAGTAAACTACAGTTTTCCGTGATCATTTCTGTTGAGCAGTGAAATTATTCACTTATTTTTGACTAATGAAAAAAAATAATGATTGAAAATAATGAATGATTTATTCTTTATTCAAAATGTTTCTGACTAATGAATAAATCTTTATTCATTAGTCAGAAAGATTTTGAATAATTATTCTTATTCTTTATTCATTATTCTGAACGACGAATGCCCATCTCTGCTTTAAACCTTATATATAATTCAAATTCTTGGCACTTATAGGGAAAAATTTTAATACTTCTACAATTAAACTTGCGGTTTGGTAACAACGTTAGAAGTGTTGAAGTTAACATAATAATAATTTTATACTTTTATTGAGAAAAACTTCGTTTTAAATAGTAAGTATTATCGGAAAAGTATGAAGTTGGCATAAAATAATATGGCAAGATATTTTTGATAATATATTTAATTTCAATAAATATTTGATATCAAAATAATATTGTGCAACCTAAGGTTTAAGGATATTATTGAGCTTATTACAATTAATCTGAATAATTAATGGATATTACTTCTTCAGGCATTGTAGCTTTTTTCTTTTTTTTTAAATGACAATTTTCATTAATTTAACATTAACCAAAATTTTCTGAATCTGATGACAAGTATTCAATGTGCGGATTATTATGAATTAGAAAGTAATAAAGTAAAAAATAAATTAGAGAAGTTAAAAAAAAGTAGTAAAATTAATTACGTTTGGAAAGAACTGTTCTCACCTTCGGATAAACGAAAATAAGAACACACTTCTTGTCTTATTTATCTTACTTGATTCTATTTCCAAATTTTTTCAACAACTTATTAATAAAAATAACAGCAAATTCAATAAAGGATTCAGTTACAAGTTTGCTATGCTAAATATATTTGACTTTTTTACGCTTTTTAATAAAATATTTAATCGGAAAAATCCAAATAACTTAAAAGTCATGAAATTGTATCAATCATTAAATATCAGATCTGTCTCAATTTATTCAGAAAAAAATAAAAAGATTCCTCAGCTCTTGTAAGAATAATTAAGCATCGACCGGGAGTTATAAATTTTTCTGGCATTTCTTTCATGAATGCATTATGATCGAAGATTGTAATTACGTTCTCCGCAAGAAATAAATAAACTCTAATCAGCCGTAGACTGATAAATCCGTATATACAAATTAATTAATATATTTATCAGAAGCACAAGTCAAATCAGTTACATTGCATCAATGACACTGGAGACATTGTATTAAAAGCACTGGGAACATTGTATAAATAATACTGTGGACTTTGTGTAAATAACACTGTGGATATTGTATTAATAACACTTATAAATAACAAAGAACAAACACTGTATTAAAAAATTGTGTAAAAAACATTGTATAAACAACACTTCCTTTTTTTCGTTTTCTGTTGCAAGAGATTTAACCGATCTTGGATATTTTCCCGTCGCTGCAGACTGTTCCTCGCTCTCTGAACTAAATTTTTGTAAAATAGCATTTTTAGTCCTTTTTCGTCGAAATGACACCTTGAAAACCTACTATCACCAACAAAACCACTGAAACAATGTTATGAAAAGTTGAAATCGATACTCTTTCAAAAGAAATTTAACCCAAGAATGCGAACGAGCATGAAATATTTTGACTTTGATATATTATGTAATTTATTAGTGTGGTTAAATTAAGTTTCATATGTATCTTATTAACTGTGTGTTTTGTTTTCTTTTTCGTTTAACTGTACTGTAATTACATTCTTTATCTAATTTTGTTTTCATTTATGGGTGTACCTGCTTCATTAAGCATCGTTTTATCAGTTCCATGCATTTTTTGCATTTATATTTGTTTACCTTTTAAAACCTATTGTTTTCATATGACATTTTCTCAGACGTCAGAAATGTTGTTACCGATTTTGCTTTTAATAATAAGCAAATATTTTTAAATCCTAGGCTCCGTATAGCCTTAACTAGCTTTTGCGCCAACAATTCCAAACTAACCAGAATAATTTAAATTCTAGAATAAACTATTCCATAAGCTAGTATCGCCAATTAGACCGTTTAAACTATGTTATGAAAAATTGAAATTGATACGTTTTCAAAAGAAATCCTCCAGATTTCACCAAAGAATACGAACTAACAAGAAACATTTTGACTTTGATATACTATGTTATTTATTAGGACAAACAAATAAAGTAAGTATTCTCCAGATAATAAAAGTGGGAAATGAGCCGCAAAAGCTAAAAAAGTATCCTCTTTTAAGTTGGTAAGGCTATAAAACTTATAAATAATTGTTTTGTGGCTTCTCGCTCTTTTAGAAGTTTACCGAATGTACGAAATAAATTATTTTGTCTCGTGTGACACATTAAAAAAGATATATGAGGTGCAAACAGTATGTTTTATGAAACAAATCTCTTTCAACACTTCAAGTTAAAAAAAATTGAACTAAATGCTTGTTTTTATTTATATTATAGACTTCTTTGACATGTTTTGAAACTCAGCCATTAAATACTACACATTTGTTGAGAGGCTTTTAGTTTGTTACTTAGATTATTATTTGTAATTATGTAACTTCTGTACTCTAAAGTAATAAACTATCAAAATGCGTTGTTTGTTGCACCATAAAACTAAACTTTTGAGGCAATGTCTCCAAAGTAACGACATTTTTATGTTAAAACTAAAATATTTACTGACGATCCAGAGAAGTAACCATAGGCACAGCAGTTGAAAGTAGCTAAGGCATTTATGTTTGATAGCAAAGCAAGGAATGTTTTGAAGCTACTTACACAATTAAAATTGGGGAATTAATGATTAAAAGCATTCATATAAATCCAAAGGTTATAGGTGGTTAATTGTTAATAAAATTAATATTTTATTCGTAAAAAATATCTTGATCAGTTTTAAACCTTGTTTAAAATTAATAAACTTATAAAAATAACTTTTATAAAGTTAAATTTGTTCAAAATAAGTTCGTGTAGTATTTAAAGTCTTTTGCCATGATAAAATTATAACATTTTATTTTTTCAGTCCATATTGTGCAATTTTCTTTAACTGAAACAATACTATGCTTAATTCAATTTAAAAATATTTAATTTAATTTAAAAAGATTTCAAACATAGAAAAAAAGAAAAATATCTCAAGTAAGGGGAGATATCAGTGAATTTGCAATAAAATGTCAAATTAACGCTAGTAAAATAGCAATTTATAAATCAAAATCATACATAGATTCTGTTAGAAGCAGTATTCGTTAGTCTTTTCATATGTTGTAATTTATTATTGTTGTTTATAAAGTTTTATTATCGATTATAATTATAAGAGCCCAATTATGGATATTTGTTAAACAATTTGAACGTTTTATTGGATCTAATAATTTTTAACACATTGTTCTGTTTTATTCATCATATACAAATAAATCAGCAAACAGAGGAAAAAAATCTGGTAAAATTTGCTTATGCAGACCTAAACTTTATGCTGATGATCTGGATTTTCAATATTTTGGATCTGATTTGTGCATCATCGAGCATCTATTGCAGCTGGTTGTCAATAAAATTTCAGAATGGTGTGAGCAAAATTGCCTTGAGCACTTTCACCCACTAAAAATTCTTGCATGTATGTTTGTAGACTACTCAGATTATAAAATAATCCTGTTATTTCGATTCATGACATTATCATATTGTGTTGGATACAGAAGTTTTCGGTGTCATTTTTGAAAACAAACTCACTTTTCAACCCGATCTCCTATATTTTAAAAAATCGTAAAAAGGCTTTAAATATGTTGCATGTTCTCCCAAATTCCTTACCTGACTCTACAAAGCGTTAAACCTATTACGTATAGATTACGTTTATGCATTTTGAACGTCCCCAGTTTAAAACTTGTTTGTCATATGTAATTTATGACCTCCCAATTTTCAGCGCACGCAGCATTCTCTGACGTTTTACTTTCGTGTCATGTCATCTTCGATTGACGATTGTCATGACGATTTCGTCGTATCACTTTCAATCTCTATTTGTATCACACAGAAAATCTAATAACACCCCTATCGCTTTTACGCAGTTATATATAACTCTTTCAGATTGCTTACAATTTTAACCTGGTTTTGTTCTTTTTTTTATTCAAAACCTATTCCTATGTCGCGACCTATACCTATTTTTATCAATTTTATGCAGATAAATTTGTATTATGTACATAACATTTTAATATCTTTTGAAACCTTATTTTTGGCACAGCATTGTCTTTTTTTGAACTTAGTGCCATAGAACCTCACACTAAATACAATTTTGAAAAATAAAATGCGCATTTTTATTGCCTTTTGTTTTTGTTTTTCCGTCATTTTAAGAGGTTAAAAATGGCTCACCAAAATAAAAATTTATCATCTGACATTGAGTATTATCAAAAATTCTTAAGTCTTATCTGAAAGTAAAAAGATATGAAAACAGAAGTGTGGGCAATTGTAATGTTTAAATTTCTATCGTACATTTATGAAGTTAAAACCATTTTGAGGCAATTGAGTCTTAGCTGACGACGTATATTGGTCTCACTCGGGCACCTTTTGTTCTTTTGTTAAAGAGTCCAGCATTGAGGGTTTCAATCGGAAAAAAACCTCTTACTATTAAACATATTTTAACCTAGTGCAACAAATTAAAACTTCAGAGACAACGTCATTTTGGTAAATTAATTTCCTAAATGACTCTACAATAGAAATAGGGAATAAACCTCATTACAAACTTACTTTGACCTCAAAAACCTTAACTTTCATGAATTTTCCAATTCTACAGCAAAATCCTCACTCAATCTTTCCAACAGGCCAATTTTAAGACATGATATTCGAACCAAAATAATGAATTTTTAAATAGTGATTGGCTGGCAGAATGGAACACAGACAGCTAATTTTTCCTTTTAAAATCCTAAATTTCTCCAGAAAAACTGAAGTACTAATAAACAGATTACGTATTGGTCATACGAGATTAACGCTTACTAAATGAACCAGCACCTGTTTGTTCCAATTGCAGAGAACAATTAACTATAAAGCACATCTTGTCCCAGTGTTCCAATTTCAAAACTAAGAGGCGACGATATTTTAACAGTGAATATCATGAATTATCGTCTTTAATTGGAAACAATCCATATAGAAACCTTGTTGAATATCTTAAAGACACTAGATACTTCCAAAACTTTTAAGCAGACTTTTAATTTTGATCCAGTGTTGAGCGTGGTATAGTCTTCTTTGGCTACAACACAAAAAAAAATTAAACTAACTAACTATCATTAACTTTCAATATCAGTTTAGTTTTTAATTCATCACTCAATAAGTTGTCAGTGCAATATAACCGCAAATTGTTCTCGCAGCAGTAATTCCCGTATAACTATACTAACTCTACTTATGAACCAACTGAAAACTTCTCAAAAGTAGTCTTTGGAAAAATACAAGTCTGTAATCCTGCGCAAAAATAAGGCGAAAATCTGAACCAGAACAAGTCTGGAATTAAATTCATGATAATTGTCGCATTGATTTTTGAATAATAATAATAAAACTTTTACCATTCAACATTAGAATAAGTTGTCTTATTTATTTTCATTAACTTTCGAAAGTATCTATTTCAGTAATATATCCTTTTATTAATTTTTTGTATTTTATGAACATCGTTTTGTGGTATGTGCTTCAACTTTTAATCTATTTTAAAATCATTTGTTCGGAGCAGCATTTTTTTTGGGGCCTTGAGTTAGTTCCACTCTCAATTCATTTCTATTGCTTCGTTCAGACACATGACAGCCAAAAAACGTACTTGCAAATTCTAATGAAATTGTCCTAGTTTGCGAAAGTAGTTTTAAATTTGTATTGTTTCCCAGAAACCATACCAATGAAATTGTATAACAGAATGAGTCAACATCCGTTAAGGGATAGAGTAAATTAAATAGATGAATTGATGCAATGGATAGCGAATACGAGACAGTAGATTTAAATTTTAGATTATTTCTGTCAATCTATTTTAACCTTTTTTAATGGATAATAGTGTCATAATAATATAAGTGTTTTTCTGTTTTTAAGAGAATACAAAAAACTTTTTTGTTAGTTTTCAAGTAACTGAAAAGTTAAGACAGAGAAATTGTTTAATTTTCTTAATTGATCAAATCATATCGAAATCTGTTCTAACTTAATGCGATATTCTATTCGCAATTGCTTCTCTAAGAATTTTAATTGTTTCCTCCTCATAAATTGTTTTTCTAAATTTCGGACATTTGATACAAATGCTGTGGATTTCTCTATTACTAAATCTGCCTCAGCAATACTGTATTTCGGCGATATAGCCAGCAGCAATACTGAACACTCGTGCTTCGTAATTGCATGCTTTGAATTTGTCGACAATTGTGTATGGTTCAAAGGAAATTTAACTTAATTGAATAATATGAGAAACTGGTGATCTTAGAGATATTGAGACTTGCAATAATCTAAAATTATGGAAACAGATTCTTTGATCATAAAGAAGCTGAAAATGCATACAGTGGGGGTTAATAAGTATTGTTAACTGTGGACATTTTGAAAGGCATAAGAAATGTTTTGGCAAATATGTAAAATACTTTTTAAATGATAGTCAATTTAAATTTTTCATTTCATTTACACGATTTTTGCTGTTGTGTTAAAAATTATTTGTTCTTTTTTTTCCTTAAAGCTGCTTTTCCTTTTATACCGAAAAATATTTATAATATTCAAGGTACCACTTTGAATTACACTCATTTCATAGTGATGAAGGTTGTCTAAAACTGTATTTCATTTTTCAGCATTCATTAATATTATTTTATCATACGTGAACCGAAATTTGAACTTACATAAGCTAAGTTTTATGAAAAAATTATTCTTCTGTTTGATACTTTGCAAATCTATATTAATCAGATGTTAAAATTTGTGTGATAAAAACTTTGTAAGCAGAATTCTTTTCTCTGAGGCAAAAATTCATCCTTAATAGCTTTAATAAGTTGTTGGTAGGTCTAATTCCTTAAAAGTATGATTGGCAGTCTAATTTTGCTAGAAATAATTAAACTTTAATTACATTACGTACATTGCGTCAATCAAGCAGATAAAAATTTGTGTTTGAAAATCAAATATTATCAATAATTCTAGATGTATTTAAAACTTTAATTCATAAATGACTCTGAACTAACATAGTGGCTTTGTCCCAAAATGTGATAGGATATGGAAAAAAACTATATCAAATATGGAACCATTATTTTAGCTAGCTTTCGTCTAGTCTGGATATCATGCGTTATATTTCACGTAAATTGTTGTTTGTGCACAGTTAATGTACTGCTGTCTTAAAACAGCTTAAAATTTCAGTTATTTAAACCATCCACAAATTATTGTTGCTAAAAGTGTTCGTTTAAAAAATGAATACTACTAGCAGGCTAATATATTTCATGAAATTTGAAAAAAAATTTGCAATTTCAAAAGATTGAATTGGAGATAAAATAAAAATGGAAAAGAGGGCAACTTTTTTCTATCTTAATTTATCCACTTTTAAATTTACTTTTTATCATGTTCCATTTTAACAATGTACTTTACCTTCCAATCAATTTTAAAATCTGGTATTTAACACAGCAGGATTTTTTTTAAACTTGTGCCTTTTAACATCCCGCATTCAATTCATGCATTTTCTATTTCATGTCTCAACTGATATCCGTATATTTCTTGTCTTATTACTCGGAACTTTCACTGAATACAATTCTCTGAATTCTCTTTCACTTTCAAATGTTCACTGCGAAAATAAAAGAATTTATTTAACACTCGCAAAATGTTGTGGGGCTTTAGAGCTGTTATTTAAAGTCAAATATAATTATCGGTACAAACAAAAGATTATATTAAACAACCAATTTTTCTGTTCTGTTTGTGGATAAAAAGAAACTATTCTATTTTTACATTGGTACACGGAGGAAAAATTCTGGCAAAATTAGGGTTACTGGTACTGTAAGATAAAAACATTTCTGGTAAAAAAATATGTATGTGTGGTTTGTAAAATATTCATTTGGTAATTTTTCCGCTCGTATTGTAAAGGTTTACCAGAAATTATGGTTTTCAAAATTACAGTTCTTATTACCGCACATTTAGTAACAAATCCTAACATTTTAATTAACTTCAGTGTTATTTATCCTTTGAGATAAAGTTATCATGTCTTCTCGTATTTAAAGCATTAAAAGGTTGAAAAATGCTTAAAGCTTTGAAAATGGACAATATTTTGTTTATTTTCCTTTTACACAGCTAAAATAGTTGTAAAACAAAAAGGTAAAATATTTTACCCATTTCAGGCTTTTTTGAAGAAATAATATGGAAACAGAGAAAGTGTACTGCTGTGCAGTAGCAACAAAAATTTTTTTAACAATTCCTTTTAGTGGTAATTTACACTGTTTTTAAAAGCAAAAAAAAGAAAAATATCCACCGAAATCCATTTATCATCATTTTTACGAAAATAATTCGTATTACCGAGTAGAATAATTTATATTCAGTTATCTATGCAATAAATTTAAAAATAAATTTGACTTATAATGATTCCAAAATAAACATTAAAAAATAGTCTTGTTATCTGTCAAATTGATCGATAGTGATAGATGAATAATGTATTTCAAACAAATCTTAAAATGTAAATGAATGCTTCATTCATTTTATTTGTTATTCAAGTAGGACATTTCTTTTATTCTAATATATACAATAGTTAGGATTATATTATGTGTATTTTCCTTGTCTATCAATCAATAAAGATATTTAGGGAAAATAAAAATATGCAACTAAAATGTATAATAACTCCGTAAGAGACAACAGTAAGAAATTTAATTATGTCTAATATTCTAGCTTCTAAAATAGCTATTTTGCATCCCCAAATATTTATGCTTCAATCAGTAAATCAACAGACATATTGATATAGTTCCTTTTATATTATTTTGATATAGTTTATTTTATCTTGATATAGTCTATTTTTTATTATTTTGATATAGTTTGTTTTATATTATTTTGATATAGTTTATTTCATATTGATATAGTTTATTTTTTATTATTGATATATTTTATTTTATATTATTCTGCGTTTAACAGCCAACACAATTCTGAGTTTACGACTATCAATGTTCATCTCTGTAGCCTTGTTATTTTGAACCCAACCCAGAAAACAAGGGAACTACTGAATCAAGCATTGGGAAGAACAAACCTTCGTGGAGGACTTTTTAATGGAACTAACACGCATTTGCGTTACACGGAGAGGAAAGCTGCTAAAACCTCCCACGGTTAACCAGACGACAAGGGGATTTTCACCAATGATCCGTCTACCACAGAAGATATTTCCCGTTAAGACTGCGGTCGGCGCGAGCCGGGAGCAAAAGTCGTATTAGCCAATCCTCGTTGGGATTCGAATCTGGGTTCACGTTATTGGGAGACAAACGCTCTCTCCCCTGAGTCACTACGTCTCCATAATAATATATTTGCCACTTTATAGTTAATGACAGCAATAAATAGTCGTAATTTGACATGTCACACATTTTAAATCTTCAAGAACAAGTTTCTTCTCGTCTCTTTCAATTTCAGTATTTTTGAAGGATTAAACAATTACGTATACGCAATTTTTTATTTTTTAGTCTTATACAATCAACGCTTTTTAATATTATTTTACGAAAATCAACGTATAGTAATAACTAACGCGAACAAATATATCTTCCGTGATCAAACTTAGAAAGTCAAAGTAGAATAACGTACCGTTTTCTGCATTTAAACCCTAAATATTCAATAAATTAACGCCAATCAACAAGCATTCTTAATTTATTGTAACTCGACAGTTACTCAATATACGCCATTTAAGGATTTCAATTGAAGGGGTTGTCATCCTCATATGGGTACATCATAATATGGGTTTCACGATGGCGAAGTCCTACAGACAGATTTTTTTTCTTCGCTAAACCTAGTTTACAATCCTCTGTGTTTTCGTTCTCCCGTTTAAGTTTGATGCAACATTAAGGTGACCAAATGTTCTTTAATTATGAGGACAGTCCTTTTCAAATTCTTTGAGGACAAAAAATGTACTCCTCTTGAATTTCTCAAATGTTCTGAAATTTCTGCGAAAGCATCTCATTGTTTTTTAGATGCAATGGAATATCAAAAAATTAGAAGGTTGTTTGTTTTTTAAATAAGATAATTTTGTCCTAACGAGAATTAAAATGAAGTATAAAAAAAATTGCTAATCATACGCTCATTTATTTTACATGTGTTAAACAAATACAAATCAAATATCTGTTATTTCAAAACCATTTAGTAATGAAATCAAGTTTGATAAAAATGGTTCTGCTCCTGATAATAGTAATCAGTTTAAGAAACAAATCTTAGCTACACTTATAAATTAATAACTTCCATAAATATATGGGAGTCCTCAAATCGCAAAAGTTATCGAGGACGTTCCGTTAATTAATCCTCAAATCATGGATTCGAAATCTGGTCAACTTCTGCAATATACTCGATTCCGGCTAAATTTTTTCGATATCCTCTAAATTGAACTCTCAATGCATTTATATTTCATTATTTAGAAGAAAAAATGTAAAGGATATTGCATTTTTATTTTCAGATTTTATAAACTTCATTTTAGTATTTTATTTTTTATTTTAATTCCATTCTAACAACTTGCGTCATTCTCTCTTCTCTCGGGAATGGAAAGTTATTGAATTTACACAACGATTATTATAGGCTAGTCATGTTATCAATTGATACCCTAATACAATTTTATTGTTAGTGTACAATTTTATGTATCTTATTAGGGAAAGGGCAATTTTTCTATCATTTTATGCTGTTCTTATTATCAGAAAAATGCGCATAAATATAGCGTTCATATTTCTACATTGCAATCATTATTATTAATAAAACAGCAACATCTACACAAAACTAATAATAATTTCTTCATCCTAATACTAATAAATATTTCAGTATAACTTTCTTCTTTTTATGATTTTAAGATAATACCTAAAAGAGAGTCATCGCTACCGAAATGAAAATTTCACAATTTCAATTATTTAAATATAAAAGTAAAGTGTTATTTACAAAAATAATAATCNTGTGCATATATATATATATATATATATATATCTGTAAAAATCTGTTTTTCTTATAAGATTTCAAGTTAAGAAGTGAAAAATAAAAAAAATTTTTCAACATCAAACTAAAGCAAATTTTATAAATCTAACAGTAATACCCTCATTCTAATACTGATAAATATTTTATATAACAAGATAAAAATATTTTTTGTAAAAATCATTTTTCTTTTGTGATCTAAAGATTAAACATGAAAGAGAGTCAGACGTCATCAAAATGAAATTTCCCCATTTTAAAAAAGTCAAATATAAAACTAAAGCGATATTTGCAAATCAAATAATAATATACTCATGATAATACTAATCAATTTTTTGATATACCTACAACATAAAAATATATATATTTCTGTAAAAATCTATTTCCAAGATTTTAGATTTGAAGATAAGAGTTGAAAGACAGTCCATATGGATTTTAACTCACTTCCAGCATCGATTGGGTTTGAAATGATTTATAGTTGTAAGAAGGAGGGTCTCTTTGATGCTTTTCTAGAGCGTAATTCTCAGCAGCTTAGCTGGGATTTAAAATATCGAATAGAAGAGAGAATAGCCTTATTCTATTATTACCCAATTTCTAAATTTCTCTTTTCAACAGAATATAATTTAGTTAGAAATTTGGTATTGTTTTCAAATATTATACTTATATTTGATATTTTTGTCATGTAAACTTTTAGATGTTTGCTATAAATCATAATGGTATTTGGTGTTTCAATGTTAATCCTTACAAACTAAGGGAAAATAACGTTGGGTTTTACGGTTGCTTGCTTACTTTTACAACGTTTTAACTGCGTTTGTTATAAAAATAAAACTATTTGCGCTTTTTTACCGATTTGTAAAAATATTTTTACTATTTCTTAAAAACAGTATGCATAATTATACATACTTTTAGTAAATGTACCTCTATGTACCGTGCATGGAGAAAAAATTCTAGTAAAATGATCGTACTGTACGGTAATGACACTCCTGGTAAAAAAAAAACATAACCACATAAGTTAATAAAACCAAAATATACGATATTTAAACCATATATTTTAAATATATATGTTAAAAGTTTACCGGAATTTCTGGTATTCAAAAGTATAGCTCTTATTACAACATTTTCAGTAAAAAATATGAAACTGAAATGTAAATTTATCGAATAAATAGCTCTACGTTATCACGAAAAAAATATCAGTTTTTGACCTCAAGCACCTTATTTTATTGTTAACTTTTAACAAAATTATTACCAAAGCTCTTCACTAAAAGTTACAGAGCTTTATGGTGTTCCCATTTAGTTCTTCTCTTTCGTTTTATATATCTCGTATAATTTCTAGCATTTTTTTTAATTTTGTTACTCTGAGAGATTATTTCGTATTTTTTTCACATCGAGGTTTGAGCGGCATATATGTAGTTAATTGTTGCGCTATTTAACTGAGCATTTAATCTAAAACAACGTAATTAGTAAAAGTTCGTTGAAATTGTCATTTTCAACATTTGCATGACAGAAATTATGATAAAACAATAGACAATTGTATCATTATAGGAGTGGAAATAAAATCCACAAATTGGTAACTCAAAAATTTTAAAACAATGACACTCATTATACACTCGAAATATTATTTTCCCCTTAAGTAACCAATGACAAACTTTTTAAAATTGTAACAATACGATAGATATATTTAAACCTAAATTCATAAATTCGTGAACTACATTTTTAGAACAAAAATAGTTTCTATGATTGTTACACATATATACATAATTTTCCAGAAACGAATGTTAGATATTATGACTGTCAGATTACTCTGTCCCCATCAATGAAAAGCATAAAAAAATCTAGAGGCTACTTTAATTTTGACTGACTCTTAGAGTAATAACTCCAAACTAACTAACTTTAATTTTGAGCGTAACTCCGAATACAAAGAAAGAGGCAGCGTCAAGTATCCGGACAAATACGCATTTCTGGAGAATTTTTTCATTAAACTCGCCTCATTTGCATTTCATGAGAGAAGGTCTCTCGTGCTCAACTTGACGGTAATAGCTAATGCAGATAAAACTAAATATCCTGTCCCGAGATTTAAACTGGGACGCAAGATCCCCTGAGTCGCATCGGATCGGCGGTGTGCATTTTATTTTATTACCGTGTACAGAAAACAGAGTCACGTGGAGTATTCACGGTACTTTGGTGCCGCTAGATATTTTTTTCTGAGTTTGTTTTGAATTGAGGAATATTTTCTCCGGATTAGAAACTTGGAAAGCGCTCTAAAGATTAACTGTTTATTTATTGCTCCAGAAATAGGAAACATATATAAATTGTTTAAAAAAAGTATTGAACAATTTGATTTTTCTTATCATGCTATTGTGCCATCAAATTTGACATTCAATTCAATGCATTCTATTGTTATTGCTGATAGTTTCTAATAATAGAGCAATCAATTAATAATTGCTATTGATTACCAAAATTGTTTTAAATGTTTCCCTGTGGTTGACAATTTTTTAATTTGTTATAACTGTTTATTTATTGCTACAAAAATACGAAGCATATATAAATTGTTAAAAAAAAGTATTGAACAATTAGATTTTTTTTATGATATCATGCTATTGGGCCATCAAATTTGACATTCAATGTATTCTATTGTTATTGCTGATAGCTTCTAATAAAAGAGCAATCAATTAACAATTGCAATTGATTACCAAAATGTTTTTTAATGTTTTCCTGTAGTTGACAATTTTCTAATTTGCATTGAAATTAAAGATAAGGATGCCAATAAAGTTTCAGAAAATTTATTTCAGTGAAAAATTTTGCTCAATATATAGAATCGAGAGACTGTTAAAGAATTCAGAGAGTTTGCATTTTTGGTTAACATGGAACCCATAATATAGTGGTGTCTAGGTAATCTTTACTTTTTGTGTGTGTCTTTTCCTCAAACTTAGTTTATAACACCGTTTCAATTCGTTATCTTGAGTATGTTAAGTTGTTTAAATTTGATGTGGTATAGTCGATTATGGATAATGAATAATTTACCTGTATATTCAATCTAACATTTTGAAAATAACATAAAAAAATCTATAAATAAAAACTCCTTAGCTATAAAATTGTTTTTAAATTCTTTACCCAGATTCGAACTAGCTAGTTTTTAAACAACGTATTAAAAATATGAGGTCTTTAATTATTTTATTACGGCTTTACGTTAAAATTCTAATATTTCTTAGGAACATTTGAACTGTTAGAGCGATTGGTATTTAAAGCTATTGTATTTTTGGTATTAATTATTTTATTTTAACTGTATCTTTAACTATTTCCTTTTTTTTCTATTTTTTTGCGATTATATTAACATTTGACTATCAGATGTACCGTTTGACCTATTACATTTGTATTTTTGATAATTGATAACACAAATTCCTAGTATTTCCCATTTTTACTTGGTTTTAAACCCGTTTGTGTGATGCGGCATGCCTTTTTTAGAACCTTGTGCTCAACTTTTAATCAATTCAATCTGAGGTAAACGCAAGACTCGTGATCTTAACGTACAATTTGATCTTTTGAGGTAATATTTTCTCTGTTTCCCCGTTTTTTCCTGAGACTTCATTTACAACCCCGTCTGTACGTTAAAATTCGTTTTTTTTTTCTGCGCATTATCTCCGATTCTGCATCTTGCGCTATCGAATTTTGCACTAAGAAAAAAAATACCAGAACATGGTAAATTTTACCGTGTTCCTGGCTCTATGGTAACACTAAAAAGTGTGGTAATTTTTATCAAACTGCTTTGGCAATGATTGTGGTAATATTAACAATAAAATATTGTTTCATAATTTGTGTTAAAATTTCGTAAATATGGTCAAATTTGTACTTTATTATGATAGCTTAGTGGATGGCATAAAAATCTTTCATTCGGTTAAATTTACTTTTCAGTTTCGTGTTTGTTACTAAATATGTGGTAATAAAAACTATAATTTTGAAAATCAGACCCATTTCATATCAATGGGAATATTTCTAAATGAATGGTTTCAATACCATATATTTTATCTTATTAGAATGATTATGGGGTTTGTTTTTATCAGAAATGTCTTTATCTTACAATACGGTAATTTTAACACAACTTATTTCTTTGTATACATTTAACTCAAAGACACACATTAAGCAACTATACTTTCAAAGTTAACTAACATATGACAAACGTTGCACTTTCTTAATTTTTCCTATATTTTTCCTTAAACATAAGGAACAGAAAACTTTAGATCTATAAATGTTTGCACACTTTGTATTAAAAATTGCAAACGCAATAGCCACTAGTATCTTATTCTAATAATCGAATTAAGCTCTTTTCATATCTCTCAAGAGAAAATGTCAACAACATTAAAGGAAGGAAAATAGAAAATTATTTTAAATATGACATTGAAGTTTCTTATAATATTTTCAATATTATTTGATCTCTTATCATAGAAATGTCAATAAAAATGATGTAAGATTTAATGAATAATAATATTGTACAGATTCAATACTTTTACTAATACCCTATAAATACTCTATTTTACGTGTACTTGAAGAGAAGATTTGCAACGAAAGAAGAAGTTAACTGAAACCAAATTTCGATAAGGAACTAAAAAGAATAAAAATACTAAAACTGCATAAACGACGGAAAAAGCAGTGAATTCTTAAAATGATGAGTTCGTAAAGTGACGAAGGATTGTAAAGCAAGATTTAAATCAGTTTCATAGATTTTTAGATGCACTTTTAAGAAAAATGGAAATTCAATATTTTTGAGAGAAATAAGATGCTGTGCAGAAAGTATCTATACAACATCTATACATCTATGAGAAATATTTGTTAAGCAAACACAAAACTTGGTAGCATGTTGGATATATATATATATATATATATATATATATATATATATANGCATTATGTAGTCATAAACATATTTTGTAAACTTAACTGAAAAATTTACTACCGAAAAAAAATTCGTCACTTTTAAAAAGCGCACTAATTATACAGCACGATGGAGTTTTTTTGCTTGATGCATTAATTTACGATATATATATATATAAACAATGCACTCTGTTTCTGGTAGTCGGCGAGGATGTTTTGAATACCTTAGTCACCCATTAATATTTGATAATGTCCAAATTTATTGACATAAAATTAATGTCTATTTAATTGATGTGGCATCAAAAATAGGATTAATTTATGAATTTAAACTGAGAGGTGATGATACGAAGAACGTAATCTAAATCTACGATAAAGCCTATTTGGTAATTTCATAGGTCATAAAATGTACGAATTTTTACACTTTGCCATAATGCACATATACTCATCCAAGTTTTTATTAGTTAGAACTTGTATTTATAAATAAACTGAGTAATAAATATGGTGAAATGCGATTATTTTACAATTACGCCATGTAGTAATGCATTAATAATGGCATTACTTACAATAACGATTTTCGGGAGTTTCATAATTTGCCTATGTTTTAACAGACATCGTTGAATGTTTTTCGGAAATTTTATTTTGCGCCTGCAGGATTTATTTCATGACATTCATCATCCTATTGATTTTGCGTATTTGCGTGCTGTTGGTATTTTTAACACTATATAAATATTTTAATGCATTTACAACTTCATTCACTTTTGCAAACATTGTATCACCTTTGTATCACTTTTCTCAGTTCATGCATTTTATATTGTATTCATGTCTTTTATCTGATTTTATTAATTTACTTGTACAGTTTTATCAGCAATAATTGCACAATGATAGTATTGTAAGCACTTTGACTTTGCCCTTTGAACAGTTATACTGTATGGTTTGTCAAAGCATGTTCGCTTTTGGACTTGACCCTACATTCAATCAATCATTTAATCTGTTCTTGTAGCATTAAATAATTATTTTTTCATTAACCCATAATAATTGAAACATATAATCATAATTATGTTTTGTTTAATCATAATTATGTGTTGTTTGCATAATCATAATCATAATTAATTAATAATTAACATAATTAAATTTAATCATAATCATAACAAGAAGTTAACGACATACTGTTTGGTAGTCCATGATCAGTCTTGCAAAAGCATGAAACTGTTGGCTTCAGTCTAGATAATGCGTGGCTTTAAAGTCGAAAACAGGAAAAATATTTTGATACTACATTAGATTTTGCAAGAATGATATAGATGGAAAGTATAATAATGATATATGTCTTTATGTCATTTATTACATGAAATTAAAGAGGATTTTAATGAAATACTTTAAAGCAGGTTTCCTTCAAAAAATTTATATCACCCACTCTCAGAACGAATTCTTCAGAGTGTTTTGAATGGGTCGTGGCAAACACGAGGATTAACATTGTCATTTTAAGATCCGATTTTTGATTAATTATTTTTATCGCATTTTATGTATTTATTCATAGCAACTTTTTATTACCTCGTACTTTTCAATATCAAATACCCTTTTTAATACTTGAATAATTGAGTTTTTTCGGATTCAGTGCTTTGTAGAAATACTTTATCTATTTAACTAAAATCATACTCTAGGATCTTTACTCTTTTTTATTCATAGTATTCCTTGATTTGGCGACGTTTCATTTATAATTTGTTTAGAACATTCCCTGACATTTCATTTAAAATGTTTCCTAAAGTTGATTTTATTTTTATTTATAAAGTTGAGCTGTGTTGATTCTATTTTTTATTTGGAATGTTGAACTCGATTTTAGGAAATTGGATGGTTGCTCTTCTAAAGCCAAGAATAATTCCGTTTTTTTTGCACATTAAGATTGAGGGACATGAACTATAACTTCAACTGTAAAAAGTACAATCTCAAACCATTAATTGTAGTTTTTAAAAACCTAAATAACTCCACTATCTGAGAAAAAAATGTATGGTCAAAACGACCAGAAAATGGTAAAGGGGTTCTGGTAAATTTATTGGGATTCTGGCTTTATGAGAGCACCAAAAAGCACGGTTATTTTTACCGAAACGCTGATTCTGGTAAAATTAACAATAAAATACTGTTTCGTAATTTATGTTAAATTTGCTAAATGTGGTAATTAAATCATGTCACCTTACAGCAAGCAATTAAAACCATTTATTCGGTTAAATTTACGTCTTTAGTTTTGTATTTGTTTCTAAATGTGTGGTAATAAGAACTATAATTTTTAAAGACACGAATTTCTGGTAAACCCTTATTCACAGTTCATTTGGAATATATGAAATACATGAGATTGCTCTTATTACGTATGGTAGTATAACAAAATTCTTTTTTGTGGATAAAAAGTATTCGTCCATAAAATTTTAAAATATAAAGTTTTGTAAAAGGCAAAACCTTTGCTTATATATTGAGAAAAACAGTATGGTCGAAACTAACAGAATACAATACAATTCACCATGTTTCTGGCACTAAGGAAACACCAAAAAGCTCGATAATTTTATTGAATTGCTTTAGTAATAATTTTGGTAAAATTAACAACATCATACTTTAATATAAGATGTGATAAAATGTGGTGAAATTCGGTAATTTTTTCATGATACTTTCAGAGTGTAGCATAAAAACCATTCATTTGGTTCAATTTGCTTTTCGGCTTTGCATATTTTACTAATTGCGTAGTGATGAGAACTACAATTTTAGAAACCAGAATTTCTGATAAACCGTTACCATATGTATTGTTTAAACACCGTATATTGTGATTTAATTACAAAGAATCATGGTTTTTCATAACAGAAATTTCATTATCATAGAGTACTTCACATATTAATTCTCCAAATATTATTATAATGTCATTCTAACGCATATATATATATATATATA
>NC_092214.1:62886337-62906939 GCF_043381705.1 Parasteatoda tepidariorum
ATATATTCTTTCTTGTAAATTGATTATCACGCTGGAAATAAAATGTAAATATATTATGATAAAATCTCCTTTTCTATCTTTAGTACACAAAAGATTAACCAAGATATTAAGATAAAAATTATGTGATTTAAACTTTATTCTGAAAAATATTGTTTTATTGTAAATAACTGTAAGAATACTATTTAAATTGCTGAAGTAAGTTGTATACTTAATAAGTTGCATATTGAAAAAGCGGGATTTTTTTTTATTTTTGCAGTATTCAAGAAATAATTTCCAAAAAACTGTCATTTTAAGACAATAAAAAAATGCTCAAGAGCATATTGAAATTAAAAATTGGATGGGTTTGATTTATATTTTGTGTGCCGGTTATTCTTTAATCATTTCTATTATCATAATATCAAACAATTTACAACACTAAGACAGAAAAATTACAGATATAAAATAAATATTTGTTTATTATAAAAAAAAATACTCGCATCAAACAGATCTTTTACTTTCAAAGTTAAAATCTGGAAAATTAATGCTACAAAACCCTATCGAAATTCTATTTAAGAGTATAAATAAATTACATTCGAAAGTTGGTGAATTATTTCTACTAAATGAAAAAAAAAATTATTAAAATTGCAAGTGATAATTTTTTTCTTTATTTAAAATTACCTAATAAAGTGAACTAACTTAGATTTAAAAAATAAGAGATCTATTGTAATGAAGTAATTTGTCAGTTTATTAAAATTAGTGCCAGAAAAAAAGTTTTAATGAAACAGTTTCAAGTTTCTTTTTATTTGACAATCATTTGTGCATAAAGCCGATATTATTTTTTGCCCTTTCTTATTAGCTAAAAAAATAATAAACTCAAAAAATGATCGCAATAAATGATTGAAACGTTCATATCAAAAATGTAAGGAAACTTGGAAGAATTTGAATGAAATTTTTTGTGCGTGTAATTATTTAATTTCTTTGAATATAAATAATAATATCAAACAATTCCTGATTCTGAACATTAGAAATAGTACTTTAAACCCAAAAATCACATGACTAGCTATTACTTTGAACGTTATAACTTGAAAATACTTCTAAAAGATATTTGAAATAAAGAAGTAAACCAGAAAATCAAAGAAAGAAGTTTAAAAAACGAAGGAGAGAACCAGAAGTTTGGAAAACAAGAATTTGCATTAATAACTTTTCTTTTCATCGTCGAAAAAATTTCTAAGAAATTATTTAACATAAAATGCAAATTATCGAAATCCCCTCTAAACATCTCTAAGAAATATCATCACAAAGGATTTCTAGCAAACAGTTCATATTATTATACTGAAAATGAAAATGCTTAAAAGAGAAAAATAACTTTGGTTGGAAACATAAAATGCCTTTTTTGCAATAAATATTTTGCTAGTGTAACAAAATTGTTACTAAAATAATAATTGTTTCAAGGCAAAAGTTGCAAAGCACATTTGTAATCAATTCGTAATAACCCATGTGTACAAAGTAGACGTTATTTTGGTCAATTTTTTGTATTTGAAGAACTTGCAGAGAAAATTGCAATTGAATAAAATTCTTTTAAAAAAAATTTGCGTTAATATATTTTGTTTCCAACGTCATAAGTCAAAAGAAATTCTTAAAAGTTATTCAATATAAAATGCAAACTATTAAAATTCCTTCTAAATATCTCTAAGAAATACTTTCACATATTACATTAAAAATAAAAACTAGAAAATAGTTAATTAACATTCGTTCGAAGCATGAAATAATTTTTCTCCAAACATTTTTTGGCAGTGTAACAAAATTGATACTAAAAAGAAGTTGTTTCAGCGCAAAAGTTGCAATTAAATAATAAACAATGTACACAAAGTGGACGCTTCATTTTGCACAATTTTTTGCATTAAATTAAATATTTTTTTTAAGAAAAGGCTTTTAAAGAACAAAAAAAAACTAAGTAAAGGAAATTATCTTTTAGAAAACAACAAATTTGCACTAAAAAGTTATAAAACATCAAATTCAAATCATCAAAATATCATCTAAACATCTCTAAGAAATACTATCAAAAATTGGTAAATGCTTTCTAATAAACAAAATAAACTCTCTGACAAGAAAGTTTTGTCGAACGATGCAAACTCACCTGTTCCGAAATGGGATGTGGAAGATGCAAGTAGGAAAGAAAATCGGAAAGGTCCTCCCATCCGCGTGGCAAAAGACTATCTGAGGCTTGTGGATCGATGCTACATGCTTTTGCGTCATTCAACACATGCTAAAGGGATACCTGAGAGACGATTCTCTACATCTTCCAATATCACAGTTTTGTGAGAAATCAAAAAATTGTCGTGACGTAAGACTTTTGTCGATAATTTAGGTCCTTTTTGACTCTTTTATAAACCGATATTCCAAATAGATGGAATTCCATAGTAATTTTGAATTATCGTGACAATACGGTATAAGTTTTATTTATTTTTTGCATTTTCGAAGACGTCGTGTAGATTTTTCTATTTTGGTGTTGGTGGAAAGTCATGAAGAATGCTAACTAATAGCTTATAAAATTAATGTTTAATAGCTTTTAATTTTTTTTAAAAGTTTACTAATAACACAAATATATTTTTCAGCGTGGATTAGAAATTTCTTCTCCATTGCAAACTTTTTTTAAAAGAACTTTTTACTTGCTGAAACCTGTTGAACATGATAAACTACCTTTAATGGCAATAAAATAGTCAATTGCTATTTTAATATCTTGTTGCAAGATTTTAACGCAAACATATTTTGTAAACTTAACTGACAAATTTACTATCAATTAAAAGAAATAAGTAACTTTTATAAAGCGCACTAATTATAGAGTGCAATGGATTTTTAAGTTGAATGCTATAAGCATCAATTTAGGTCTTTTTTAAACCTTTATAACCATATACGCCAAAAAGATGAGATCTCTTTTTAGCTTAGACACATCGTGACAGAATGGTATAAGGTTTAGTTATGTTTTGCATCTTCTGCATCAAAGTGATGATTTCTGTATTTTGGAACTAGCGAAAAGTTTTGAAGAGTAGTAACTTTTGTATTAATGTATAATAATTTATAAAAAAAAAAATTTGAAAATCTACTGACAACAATAAATTTTTCACTAACACGAATAAATTTTTCAGCTCGGATTTAATCCTATTGCAAGCTTTTTTAAAAAAAATATTTGATATGCTAAACTTGTTGAATGTGAACTGCCAGGAAACATAATAAAATAGTTATTGTTAACTATTTTATTGTCTTGACGCATTATGTAGTCATAAACATATTTTGTAAACTTAACTGAAAAATTTACTACCGAAAAAAAATTCGTCACTTTTAAAAAGCGCACTAATTATACAGCACGATGGAGTTTTTTTGCTTGATGCATTAATTTACGATCAAAAAAGCTTCCATTGTTTTTATGCAATATTAAAAGAACAATAAGAGATTTTAGCAAAATTTTTTGCACTCAAATTTTTTAATAAAAAAGACCTAAATTAATTTTTTGCATTGATATCGGTCTTTTTTCTTTAGGTTTTCTACCCTATACGTGAAAAATTTGATCAACGTGACATAATGGTATAACTTTAATAATATTCTGCATCTTCTACTTTGTAATAATGATTTTAGTATTTTGGTGCTAGTGTAGTTTTCAGAAGGCAAATAAATTTCGCATTAATGATGAAAATTTTGTAAAAAGAACTGCTTCTAACAACAAATGCATATTTTTTCAACTCTTATTAAAAATTATTTCTCTACTACAAACTTTGAAGGAAAAGAAAACACCAAAATTCGTAAAACATTAATAATATAGAATTTATTCTGTTATTTTTCTCACTTTCCTTGTCGTATATATCTTAGTACTTTGGTATTTTGAAAGTATTCAACGTTGGTATCTTTTGCATTAAGAATGAAAATTTTATGGAAATGGAAAAATATTTCTTTATTAAAAACTTAAAAAGAAAAGTTGAAATTCTCAGAACATCAGTAAATAACTCTCATCATCGCATGTCGATATCTTACAGGCGAACAAGTTTTTATCAACTTAAGAAACTTTTCTGACACTGGAAATGTATTTTCAGCTGATATTAGAAATCATTTCTCCATTGGAAACTTTTTAAAAAATTTTATGTGCTGAAACCTTTAAGAATAACTGTTTTATTATCCTTTTCGCAAATATTTTATAGCAAATATATCTTGTAAATTAACAAGACAATTTACTTCGCATATAAAATAGCCATTTTAACAATCAGAACTATAATTAATCTTTTAATACCACTAAAGGGTCTTTAGCTGGATGCTACAACCTGCAATTTAGACCTCTTTTAATGTTCTCACAACCCTTTCTGCCAAATTTAGGGTATCCCGTATCAACTTTAAATTATAATAGAAAGGTATTTAATGTTTATATGATCTTCTTTGCCGTTCTCTAAATTCCGGTGTTTTAGTGTTAGTTAAAAGTTTTGATGCCTGGTAATTGTATTCAATGAGCACATACAGAAAATTTGCAAAAAAATTGCTTCTATGGATGTTTTTTTTTTATATATATAACAGTCGATGAACAGCCGACCTAATTTTTTGGGTTTACAACTTCTAATGCTCAACACCGTAGCCTTGTAATTTTGAACCCAATCCAGAACACAAGGGAACTCCTAGATAGAGTATTGGGAGAAATTTGCCTTCGTGGAGGACTTTTTGATGGAACTAACCCGCGTTTCATGGATAATTTGCGTTTCATGGAGAGGAAGACTACGAGAACCTCCCACGAATAGCCTGACGGCAAGGGGACTCTAACCCATGATCCGTCTACCACTGAGGATATTTCACGTCAGCACTGTGGGCGGTGCAAGCCGGATGCGGAATTCGTATCGACTGGGACTCGAACCCGGTTCGCCTCATTGGAAGGCGAACGCTCTTTCTCCTGAGCCATCACGACTCTCTATGGATGGTAAACCATATAAAGCTAAGCACAGGTCGCGATAGAGGTTAAAATTCGCAGTAAGAGTTCTGGGTTACTGCTTCCGATTTATTTTTATGCCTAGGTTTGAAAAAGCAGGCCATCCAATATTATTATGCTTGCAGTGTTTACAATTTGAATCATTCCTTCAATTTAACTTACAACGAAAAAGAAACAATAAAAGAATTCGGAGTACTCCTCAAGCATGCTATGATGCTACCCAAAAATTACAAACAGTTATATTTTGCACAAATATTGCCAAATAGGGGATAATACTCAAAAGATGGCAAACCTTACGTTTTATTTATGTTATGATATTAATTTTCTCAAATTTACTTACTGCTAACGACCTTTCAGAATTTATAAATTACAGAACACTCTAATGAATGGTAAAATTACGTGTAAATTTAAACACAAATCACAATCGTAAAACATACTGAAATATCAAGCCTGATCACGCATCAAATCGTAAACATAATATAAGCGGAGGGAAGTACCGGAAGTTTGTAATATATTTTCCGATTTTTAGAAGCTTTTTATTTTTTTACATTCAGTCAACCATCCTCAAACAGAAGAAATTCAATTTTTCCTCCAGTATTAGAAAATATTTCCCGATTACAAATATTTTAAGAACAAATGATGAAATTTGCAAAACGTATTATTTATAATATTATTTTAATACAGAAAATATACTAATTACAGGGCATTTTAGAGTTTTTTGATCGACTTTTGCTACATTCAAAACTGCTAAGATAGAGAACAAAAAGGCCTCAATCTGTGTTTTTCTACATTACATTTTGTGTGAAGTAGTAATAAATTGTACAGCAAGTTAAGAATTTTGCAAATGCCTTAAGTCCTATATTAATCCACACTTCAGAGAATTCTCTTATCATTAATAATTAACTATACCAAATAAGCCAGAAAAAGCCCTAGAAAACTAGAGGTTATTAAAAATAGATTAGGGGTTGGACGCACTCGTTTTATCCATGAACACTTGCTATTCAATGAGCCAGCTTCCATATATTTTAGGCGCCAAGAACCTTTAACAGTGAAACCACATTTTGATACAGTACATTAAATATAAATAATTAAATAACTCAGACGATTTAACCTAATGCATGGAATATGAACAACTTGGACAATGGTACTTAAACCATCAATTTGTAACTTCACAGTCTTCAATTGGCGATACTCCACACCAGATTGTTGAATTTTATCTTAAGGACATAGGTCTTTATTCAATGTTTTAGTTCGATTTTTACTCTTCGGCATTCTTTTTACCAGGAGTGAAGTGCGGTATACCCAAATGTGGCTCTTGCACTTGAAATGAAAGTAATTAAATCTTATGACTACAAACGTTTTCGCTGCCCCAAGGTTTGACGCAGTGCATCCGGTTCCGGCTCTTGAGACTTTAAACTCTACGTTCAACTCATTGACAACTTCTCACTTTTTGTAATATGCTTCCTTCTGAAATAGAGTAAGTCTCAAAATTGTCAAGATGCTAAGAAAGTTTGAGATCAAATCTTCTAGAAATAGGACAGTTTAATGCAATGAAATCATCATTTAGGCAGAGTGTTCTGCATTTCTTGTATTATGAAAACTGTGATAGAATGGTTAATGTAATAAATTATTTGCTACTTTGTTCTTTTAAGGATTAAGGTTTTCCTTTCCGCATCTCCAATAATTTGTCCTAATTTACATATTTGTTTACTAATTTGAGGGTTGATCCTACTTTTAAAAATGTTTTGAAGATATCTGACCTTTATTTTAACCCTTTTAATCGTCGACAGATAATGTGAAGAAAAATTCTAAGATTTTTCGGGAAAATGTTGGCTTTTAAAGTAAATCAGAGGCTTGCAAATTTTCTTTAGAATTTGTTTGTTTAGAAGTCTTTAACTACCGATTAAAGAGGCTCACATCCATCCACCTAAATCTACATATTACATTTACCATTTACCTATACCATTTACCTATACCATTTACCTATACCATTTACCTATACCATTTACATACACCATTTACCTATAAAAAGGGAAAGTACTTCCACAACAACCACTTGGAGAAAGAAACGCAAGATGGTGACAGTAAGGTCAGAATTGCGCAATAAAGTATTTTTTAATAATTACCAAGAATCTGCAAGCATCTTAAAGAAAGAATAAAATCTTTAAAATATCAAAAGATTTCTGAAAGAAACGACATTTTCTGTATAGCGTTTTAGATAATTTTATTAGTTTTTACGAAGAAAATTAAATATATTTTCGGTGCTATTTTAAAAATTGTGTTAAAAAAAATATCATATCGATGTTATTTTATATGGCCCTGTAACGATTTCAAAAATATTTATTTTCATTGAACGTCATTTTAAGACAAGATTTCTAAGTTCAGTTCTCTAAATACCCATTACACAGAATTGAAAAGAAATATTTTGATTCATTGGCTAAAATTATCTTAAAACTGAACGCCATCTAACTGCTTTTTAATATTCAAGGTAAATAGATTTTAAGTTATCATTTTCATGGTTCAGCTCCACTTAAAAAAGAAATTAAAAAGTGCAAAAAGGTATTAAAACATCCATGCTTAAAACTTCCTGGCTTATTTGTATTATCAAATCTTTAAAATAACAAATACCTCTCCAAGATTTACTGTAATTCCATGTTTATTTTTACGAATCACTTTCTCTAATGCACCACTACTAACATTTGCTTTAAACAGAAATTGGCTAAATTGAAAATATTTTTTTAAATCTCACTATAATATCTTTTTCGGTGTCACAATGATGAAGTTTTATGACCGTAAAATCAACACAAAATCCCTAACATACAAAATGGATAAAAAAGCAATTGTGGGTTTTATGGTTTAGATAGCGTTAAATGTTTGCTGTGTTCTGAACACATTTCAGTTACATATTGGAAAGTAAGTATTACTTCTTTAATAGTTTCAGACAGTTTCAGGTGGTAAATGAAACTAAGTATTAAAAATACTATTGTTCACCCTAAAAATTATAAAAATAAATTTTCTAATGTGTGCTGTCCGAAAGTTTATTTGTATTTTAAAGCAAGAGCTGTAACAAGTGAAAATTAAATATATTCTCCTTAAACTTCATAAAATGTAACTGGTGTTGTTTTTTCTTTTTGAGCTATTCAAACTGTAGCCTTGATTAAAAATTATACACTTAATTGTTTTTAATAAAATGTCACTTTTAAATTATTGCTTTCTCAAGCACTAAAAAATATATGAAAGTTAAAAGCATTTTTTTAAATCTTATTTTTCCCCTTGAATTCTTAAAATACATGTTTTCTTATCCCATACATGCTACAATTTATATAATAAATTCATCATAACAAATTTATCATAACAAAATTAGTCACTGATAACATAGTCTAAGAAATTAAAGAATCTTTAAATTTATTGATGGAATACTTTAATGTGAAATACTGAAAACATTTTTATTTCAACATCTTTGATTAGCTTATCCATAGTAGCTTATCCAGCTTTTCACCAGGTGTTTCTTAAAGACTGCCCTTCATGTGTATTTTTAGAATCCATATCAAAAATAGAAACAAACAAAGCATGCACATTTGATATCGCAAATCAATGTTTAAACTAGGAAAAACAAAATTGGTAGAAAGTTCTGGCTCATTAAAGTACAGAAAGACGCGTGTAATAAACATCAAAACAGGATTAATTGGAGGTTGAAACTTGGAGGTAATAATCGTCTTTCAACTCCTCTCTGTTTCTACCTGCAATCGAATTTTGCCTCATTGCTTATTAACAGATGGAATTAAAATTAATTAATTTAAAATCAACAATTAGTTTTATATATGTAGTCAAAAATAATAAAAGAAAAATTTACTTTTTTAATAAATTTAAAATGTTTGCGAATGAGTTCAATGAGTTATTTCTTCTAACATTAATCCATACTTTATAATTATTTTCTGAACTAGTTTGCACTTAAAGTAGTTAAAAGTAAGAACAAAAACATCTATTCAAACAAGATAATTGCCCATAGACTAATATTCTAATATTAATATTTTCTAATAAAAATGCATATAAAGCAAAATGTAAAAATGGTTAGCAATTTTAATACGTAATGTATAAAAGGGACTAAAGCCTTTGAAGAACAGCTCTCGTAAGGCGACGCACAAATATCCATTTAGCATTGAAGCAACAGAAACACATTGTTTGGCCAGATAAAATTCTAAAAATAATTATATTCATAATGTAAGCAGGGGGTTGGTTAGAAAATAAAAGACAGTGTAGTTAAAGGCAGTATTGGCAAAACCGCGCTTTAAATTAGCTTTAGTTCTGAATAGAATTATCATAAGAACTTCAAACCTTTTAAATTTCCAGGGAATTATATTATTCAAGGAGAATACATACTCAGATACACACTATAAACTATCATGAAATAACATTATTAGCGAGATTAACGCTGTGTAAAATATTATGTGTTTAAATCATAATTATTAAAAGTGAAATGTCGACTCTAATATTAAGTACAAACCGTACAATCGATTTAATTAATATAAAGCTAGTAATTTGGGATAGCAAATAGAATTATTTAATACATTAATATATTTTACTGTTGCTAAACATATAAATTATAATTTTGAAACAGAGGTGCATATTTATCACTCACATAAACATAGAATTTAACTTCAATCTGAGTTAGAGTTAGGTGTAAGCAAAGACAATTGCTCCTGTTTAAAAATCACGAGACCAAAAAAAAGAGTCATCTAAAGATCCTTCAAAATTCTTTGCAAGGAACTGTATAGATGGCTGGGTATACCATTGAATTGACATAACCAAGCCATAGAGCAAAATCAAAAAGCTCATCCTTGGGTGATAGGTTTCGCACAAATGCATTAACTGTACCATAATGAAAAAGGTAAGCCGGCACACAACGAGAACACCAATTATCACGATTAGAGTCTTTGTTGTTTTTCCTTCAACTTTTGATATCCTTTTAATTCTTGTTATTGATTCCTGTTTCGAATGACCTTCTTTATTGGTGAAGGTTGGTGAAATAGCAGTACAAATCAATGTCAGATCCGTTTCAAAAGAATTCCTGGCAATGGCAGAAGTTAAACGAGATTCAAAAAGTGCCCCATGTTTATTTCGAATCCCTTTTCATGCCTCTCTAATTTTTTTCCAATAAATCAGGAGAATGATAACCAGAAAAGGCTAGAATGCTGCACTAGTTGCAAACAGTTAGCATCCGGGATCCTTACTTACCAAACAGCATTTTTCAGTTAGTATACGAGTTTTGCATGACTAATCTCCCCAACCTACATGTGGAGCTATTGAAATTGCCAAAGAAAACATCCACGCTATGGCAATAGTCAAACCAATGTGCCGATATTGTCTTTGACATACATAATCTCTTTCTGTTGCTACCCAATATCTATCAGCAGCAAAGAAGATGGATGGTCTACAGCATATACACATCGTAGCTTGTACATAAATCGTACAACTCACCTCTTAAATTACTCTTCTTATGAACGTCATGGATTGCTCCTGAAAGTATAACGGGACATGCTACTAAAAGATCAACAACTGTGAGAAATAAACCCTAGCAATTTTCTATAGTTTATTAACGTCTTCCTCGTGTAGTAACAATAATCACAGACGTGTTTCTTATTATGGTTACTAAAATAAGTAATCAAGTGTTACAGATGAAACAGTCTGAAATGACTTTCGAATCATATTTTGTCGTGCTGCTATTGTGAGAGAAGGATCACTGTAAATACGCTGTCATATTAAAAAAAATCACTGATTAAAATATCATGTTCTCCTACATGTCAATCGAATTCATGTCTTTAGACATTACAGATGAAACACTGTCTGAAATGGCTTTCGAATCATATTTTGTCGTGCAGCTACTGTGAGACAAGGATCACTGTAAATACACTGCCATATTAAAAAGATCACTGTTCAAAGTATCATGTTGTCTTATATGTCAATCGAATTTATGTCTTCAGACATATCTTAACACAAAACCTAAGATAATATTAACAATAAATTTTATCCAGAGTAAATATTTCTCGAATCTTTTCCAATAATCCACGGTATGAGAAAATAGTAAAGAATTCGAAAATATTGTATGGCTAATACACAATACAAATTAAATTTTAGGATTTATTTTAAGCAGTATCATCGTTTCTACCATAGTTTTCCTTTTCTTTTTGTTTAAGAACTCTTAAAAATAACAAATAGGTCATAAAGAACTTAAAAAAACAGGCAATGAAAAACGATTTAGGTTAATTTTCTCAAATATAGATTAAAATTACAACCGAAATATCGAAATCATTTAACTATTTCTTGTAAAAACACTACAGGAAAAAGAGTAAAAAAAGTCATGGAAATCAACAATTTGTACCCAACATGATCTTCGTTGGAAGAATGATGAAAATGTATTGATATATCATTCTAGCGAATCAAGAACTATTTAAAATCAAATATATCGTTTCTAGCAATACAGGAAAAGCCAAAACTTAGTCAAATCTAGATTACTGATTAAAAGTCAAAATGAATTGTTTAACATAATTAGGAAAGTCATTTTCTGCAATCGAAAAATTCTGAACTAAATTGCTGTAATATTATTTCTACTACTTTGATATAAACGTGGCATCGTTTTATTCTTGTAACTTCGCAAATTTATTAGGTTTGTAACTAGCTGAACTACCACCGATTTTTTAAATTTAAACATTCCTCATGTCATTAAAAAAATTTTCGACGTAATTTTTTAAATAATTCGAAAGAGAATGTTCCGCTCCGCAGGAATTAATTTTTTTTTGTTCAAGCTAATTAAGGTTAATTTTATTCCATTAAATTGGAATCTGAAGTTGAGAACAATTAGCATTTTCGACAACTCCTTTTTTCTTTTAATCAAGTTCAACGACCGCATAATCTGCGGTGTATCATTTGTGTATCATTTTTGCTGTTTATACTATGAGTGAAAACCATAATGTCATAGCTCGTTACTGATATGCCAAGTTTGGTTGCGTTAATCGATTAACGGAACCTGTATATGGGTATAAATTATGCTGAAACTTTATCAAAAATGAATTCTGTTTTGAAAATAATGTAATTATTGCAAGCATTGTATATCAAAGAGAAAATAACATGCAAATGAAGGATTTTAAAAATGGGATTTCTTCTTATTAGATTTCCTTTTAAAATTAAATATTCGTAACTCAAAATTCCGAAAATAGATACATTTGTTTTTATACATTATATTATAGCTACAATATTATATCTATAAATATTATAGATTATATCTATAAATATTATAGACACCATTCAAAGATTTCTGGGTCTCGTTCTACAATCCTTTTAAAAATGCATGGATTCTTTTTATTATTTCGCGCTGTTGTATCATAAAAATATTTTGTAAACAACACATACAAATATTCCATAATTTAATTTTAAATTTAAAAACAAATCTATGTCTCTAACATTTAATAACTGAAAGTATCAAGTTAAACGTTTTTGTTGTATTAATAAAAATATTCATATTTTGTTTAATTTTAAGCATCCGTGTTGAAAAAAGTAGTTTTAAAAAATTCCTAAAATTAGAATTTCATGTTTTTTTTTTTAGTTATTTTTTTAAAAAACATAAAAAATATAATAGAAGTATGCTTTGCCAATTTTCTAAAGACAAATTAAAGAGAAAGATCAAAATATATCAATTGCTAATTTCAAGCACATATCTTTAATGGGATTTAGAATTTATACATTTTAAATTTGAGGAAAAAAACACGAAAAAAAATAATGGAGATTGGAGACGTTGAAATTCCAGCATCACTTGGAGTTCAACACAGCAAATTAAACATAGTTTTTCTCCATTGAAAATAATAAAAAAGAGGACGATTTTTAAGACATGTGTGGTACGATTTTAGAAATAACATGTTTTTGTTGCAGTTTTTTTTTTTGCAGCAATATCCTAAAAATTTAAAAGAAAATTGATATAAAGTCTCTAAGCAAAACGTTGAATTTCACGCCTTTCTCAAAATAATAGAATAAATTGCAGAGTGTAAAGAAAACAATTCTATGTCATCTACTAGAATATTGGCTATAGTTGCTTCTATGATAGAAAAGTCTATTCAAGTAAATGATATTTCTCAAATAAGAATTCCTGGAATTCTTTGTCCTTGAAAGCCTAGCTTATTTATTCCGGATATGGTCTTTAGATTGTACATCAATTTTGATTATTTGAGTATTAAAACTCACTCATTCAGTAGAATCCAATCACTTAGATATTGTAAACTATGATATCTACGAGCTAAGAACTTTCATTATATGGAAATAAATTTTTAAATAGTGAATCAATATTTCTTAGAAAAACATTTTAGAAAATATACTCCAATATTGCATCAATGTAATTGCTTTGCTTAAAGTTCTCCGAACCAGAAATTGTAGAACAATTTTGTTGAATTATTAGTTTCTATAAGAAAATCATGATGATGAAACATTGTTTACAAGGAACGACAGGGGATAAGAAAAATATGAAAAATTAGCTTTCATTAATGATTATGACTGGTAAAAGCACCATTAACTTGTTGATCATTATTTTGGTAAAAGCTTGCTTTAGTTTAAAGGGGTGGTTGTTAAATCATTATTTAATCAGCATTTTTCCATTGAATGTGATTAGTACATATACAGTAAACTGACTTAGATTTGTATTCACATTGGATGAACTTATTAAACGATTCTTATCTGGCTTCTCAATATGTGACCAAATAATATTTTAAGCTACAGCATTGTCATAGTTGCCTGATTTTTTAATTAGATTTTATTCTTATCTTCAAATTGAAAGCAAAAATATTTCTTATTTTTGTATGATTTTGACTACCACTACACACAAATAATTTTAAAAAATCTATATAAGAGTCATAACAATATTCTTTTAAAATATTAAGGGATACACGGTCAAAAAAAAAGTCCGGTTAACTATTTCAAAATTAATTATTGTGTCACTACCACTACAAAACATTTTAACCAGAAAGTGTCAAAAAACAGCATCATGTATTATAGATACAGTAAAATTACAAAAAAAGGGAGTTGAGCTGAATTATTCTGAAGGCAATTATTCTGAAACTGTTTTTAAATTGTATGTTGTTTTATTACAGTCAAGATCTTTGATCTCTGTATTATGCCTAACTTAGACTATATTCCGTATTTAAGGTAAATGTATCAAATGGTGTATTTTGCGGCAGAATTTGTTCATTACACTGAGGAAAGGATGCAATAAACCAATTAAAATGTGGAAAGGTTAAAACGTCAAGGATTCTGTTACACGCAGGATGATAAACTAGTTTTTGAAGTATTTTTTCTTTCGCTGTTTTTCTTAATGATAATAATAAATAAATAATAGAATAAAATTTCTAAAGGTGATTCAAATCTTCAAGAGGAAGTGAATCTTCAAAATATTTTTTTTTAATCCTAGAATCATAGTTCTTTATCCGTCAGTTAAAAATTCAAGAAAAGTTGAATATATAAAGCTCTTAAAAATTTACTAAGCATATGCAAAGTTTGTAAGATAAGTTTCAAGAAAATATTTTAATAATACTAAAATATCTTTTAAACATTTGGTCACAATGAAGGTTTTGAACAAATGTTACTTCCAACGTTTTTAAAGATATGAGAAGCTGTTAAAAAATAGATAAAAATTAAGAGTTTTCGCGAAAGTCTATAAAAAATGGTCTTATTTCATAACAATCGCATTTAAAATTACGAATATCGAAATAAATCTTTTAATGTACATTTGTTCTATACTTTAATCGTAATTAAAAAATTATAAATTATTTTTTTAAATTATGCACACAGGACAGGTTGAATCATGTGCAATTAAAAGTTGCATTACTCAACGAAAAAATATCTGATTAACGCATGCTATCACTTTAAAGACGATTTTCATCACAGCATTGATAAGTATAAATTTTATATATAATTGAAATAACATATTTGGCTAATCCATCAACGACTCAGAAAGACTTCGTTTGTAAAAATACCACCACGTTTTTCACAAAATTCTAAATTAAAGCTTAAAAAGTTAGAAACGTTATCAAATTTCCTAAAAATTTCTAAATTTTTTGAAACTTGAAACATTTTAAATTTTAAGACATAGCTGCTTACAACATTGACTTCATTTTAGAATCTGTTCCTTAATACTAACTCCAACCTTTTATTTGTTTTCATCTTACATTAACTGGTATTGCGTGCTATTCCTAGAGTTACACATGCTTATCATGAAGTCGTACACTCTCTTTTATTTAAAATTTAAAAGTCTAAACTTCAAAAGTCTTCAAATATCCTATTGAACTTGCTTAAAAGATATCTACTGTTTTTCAGATTAGAGTGGATAGGCGGTTTTTGAAGCATCGCTACTGAAACATTCATTTCCTATACTTTCTTCTAAGTACAAAGGATTACTTCCCCTGTGGCTTTTATTCTTTCTTGACCTAGATCTTATTTACTCCACGTGGATTTTCACCTTAAATTCCAAAATTTAACTTAGGATCAACTCCAAATAGATTGAGCTTTTTTTCCTCGAAATCATTATCTTTTTATTTAATCTTTTTCTACCATACTGGAAAATATCCACCTAACTTATTTGCAATCCAAAAAATATTAACTTTTTGTTTATCCTTTAACATGTTTTCTATCCTTTTTTACGATTTTAATTCTTTTTCCACTCTTATTGAAATATTTTAACATGTTATGTATGAGCAGTTAGAATGCACGATCTCTAACAATGGCACAGAGGTACAATATTACTAGCATTACTAATATTTTCAAAGTACTAATATTAAAAAGTACTAATATTAAAAAGTACTTATATTAAAAAGTACTAATATTTAAAAGTACTGATATTAAAAAGTACTAATATTAAAAAGTACTTATATTAAAAAGTACTAATATTTAAAAGTACTAATATTAAAAAGTACTAGTATTTTCAAAGCTTTATTTATAAAGCCTTGATTGACTTATTAAAATATCAATGGTATATGGGTGATTCTCACAAAACATGACAATTCACTGTCCCTTGCTCCAAGATCTAATACTATAATACTAAAAGAACTTTTCTAAAAAAAATTAATAAATAGGATTGCTGTTAGCATTTTAAAATGGCTTTGCACTAGCATTGACTGTTTTGTATACTTAAAAAATTTAAGTGAATTTCAAAATGTCATTTTCCTGGCATGTCCCAAACAATATTTCCAATAATTACTAGCTTCAAAACTTCCCATACATTTTTCAAAACCTAATTTTTTTTATCTTATCCTATGAAAGCATTTCTAGAATATACGCAGAGGGTATTGGTTACTAAAACTTCGTTTAAAATAATTTTTTCTGTCAATAATTTGCTTGTCCCATGAAAATCTGTCATTTTCCTGGCTACTTTTATTTAGTTATTTATAACCAAAATAGAGAGCGCCAGAAATCAATATCTTATGTTAATATATTGATTAGATACCCTCCTATCTGAACACTTCTTGTTTCATGAATAAAGAACCAATTTTCTAGCTCAAAATTTATTTCAAAAAATTTTTCAAGGTGAGTAGGTTCTTATGCTGTCATTTTCCTGGCTTCTTGAAATTCTTAATAACAAAAACTACATAGATTTATCTGAGCTATTTTAAGAAATACTGTTGTTTTCTGCAGAATATAAGCGTCTTCGGCCAAAATATTAAATTAAAGTAAAGTTATATGCTATAAAATGGCGAATTTGTCATTATCCTGGCTGTCATTTTCCTGGCTTATGAACTGCAGGACATTGAAGTGTTACCAGAAATTCTTTTTAACTGCTAATACTGTAAAGAGGGAAAGCAAATATTAACCTAATACCAAGTTTATGTATGATTGTAATATGCCTGGATGTAATCAAAGTTATTTATTTATTTAATGATTGATTATTATACACAATTTTATTCTGTACATATCAGGAACAAAAAATTTTTTGTTTCTTTCTACAGTGGATAAAAAGAATTAGTTTAAGCAATTTATGGTCCATCTAACATAAAGGTTTAAGTTGAGTTACTTACTATTAACTTAAAATGACTGTTTTTTAAACTTCTAAGGTAATATGTCATTTTCCTGGCATTCAAGATTTGGTGAATTTCTATTTTATTTTTTTTTCTCGAGCAAATGTCAATAAACTACACTGCTGTCTATAAGATATTAATAAGTGTAGCTAAAGAAGTATACAAAAAAATTTTTAATTATTTTGAAGACTTTAAATTTGAAGAAATTTTTTGGTCCGAAATGTCATGTTTCGTGAGAATCACCTATATGCATTTTACATTCCAAAAATAAAAATGAAATTTTTAGAGGAAATGTTCCACTTGTATATTTTTTTAATATTAGACTACGCAAATTTATAACACATAAATGCTCTTTATAATGAATTACATTGAGAGTGTTATGAATGAGTAATTAGAGTACACGGCCACCGATGAATATGGTGGACTAAAATTTTAGAAATATTTTCAAGACTTAACTTATTAATGCTTATTAAAAAATCATCTGTTTATGCACTTTACATTTCATAAATAAAAATTATATTTTAGATGAAACGTTCCGCTTACGTTATTTTTTTAATATTAAAGTATGTAAATTTATAATACATATATACCCATTATAATGAATTTTACTTATTTATTTAAACAAACATACTCAATTCTGCGTGGGTATTTCAAATCTTCAAAGGTGGATGTATAAATATCAGTGTAAAACCTTTAAATATTTAATTTAGAATTACTTTATAAAACAACTCCAAATTGAAAGTCACTTTTACTTATTTACTTAAGTATTTTATGTTAAAAAATACTTAATAATAAAAATAGCTTCAATTATTTTAAAAAAATCCTGCTAGTGGCACATTAATATAAATTTTTAAAAAAAATAATTTTTTTTAGCGTTTCTTTTCAAAATAAAACATTAAAATTGCTTTCCATAAGTAACAAGAGAATTTGCTTACAGATATTATATATTAACTGGCAATACACAAGAATTTAAATGAATTTATCCCAAAGCATAGAATTCAAATGCAAACCGCATTAAATTATTATAAATGTTGCATTATCATTAATGTTACATCGTATCCTCTTACAACTATACATAATTTTCATTTGTCTGAGATTTTTTTCATTCAAACGTTTTATTACAGATGCATAGCTACACTTTTTAATCTTTAAGATTTTTTGCAGTAGAAGCGATACAACAATTAAAATTAAAATTTTGAGCAGAAATTATTTGAACTTTGCAAACACTTATTACTTTCAATGAATATGTAGGAATTTTTACTTATATATTTAAATTATTTAGCTATAGGGTTGGTCATGATCAATACATTTAAATTTCTTTAAACCAAGATTAAAAAGAATTAAAGAATATCTTTTGTTGCTATTTTAATATGCAAAAGAAAATATCCTGGCAAAATCAAAAATTTCACAGCTATACATAAAAAGCGATAGAAATTGTTGTTTTTATTTCATTAGAAGAATTATTGAGAACTTAAAATATAAAATATATTTGACTGTGCAAAATCGAAAACTTAGATAGTGACGTTAATTACAAGATGTTAGGTTTAATAGCAGGAGTTCCAAAAAGAGTTGATGACTCTTAGTACACGGAGAAAAAATTCTGGTAAAATTACCGTTTTTTATGGTTAATAAAATGTTCCGGTCAAATTGTACTTTAAGGTAAAAAGTACCAACGCTCTGTGATCCGGTATTTTTTAACGTAATTTGATCCAGAATTTTTTATGTATGCATTTGTTAATGGGAGGAGCAATTGTTAACATCGCTAGTCTAATTGGATTTAAATTTTCCATCAATTAACTTCTATCAGCCAATCAACCAATAGATGAATTTAAAGTAGGCGGAGATTCTCTCTTTCCTTTACTTTAACTAGTATTTGCAAATATTCAGGTGAGCATTATTTTGGCTTTTCAATTAGGAATTACATAATTAATTTTTGATTTTACATCATGGCAAACAACACACAAAAAATGCACAATAAGTCCATCACATGCATACAAATAAACCTAAACAACTGCAGAGCAGCAACTGCTCTCTCAGCCAGGTTCATACAGGACAACAACATAGAAATAGCTTTTCTACAGGACCCATATAAACAAAGCAACCGTCTACATGGCTATCCTAATCAATGGCAAACGTACCACTCTAAAAATAAGGAGGCATGGCTGGTAATCACAAAATGCATACCACTCAATTTTCTTCCGAACACCCAAACAGCTGTCTTTGCTAATATAACAACACAATCAGGCAATCTTGTCATTGGCTCGCAGTATGTTAGACCCCACGCAGACCTGTCCGCAGCACTGGATGAGTGGAAAGATCAAATAACCGGCTATCCCCTGGTTCTATGTGCAGATCTCAACGCCAGGTCCACACAGTGGGGCTACAAACATACAGACAGTAGAGGCGACATCCTAATCGATCATATGATCCAACACGACCTGATCAGGCTAAACACACACAGTAACCTTTCTACCTTTTATACAAGCAATGCACAAGGCAACCCGGACTTTACTATTGGTAACCGCGAGGGTGCAACTTTAGTCAATGACTGGTTCATAAGTGACGAACATACTGCGAGTGACCATAGATATATCATTTTCAACGTAAACCGAGAAACTATTCAACCAACAACCAACAGACTTAAAACAAACTTCGGTAACCATAAGAAATTCACACGACTAATTAAAAACAATGCATACAGTCTCAACAAGGAATGCGAAGCAGCTGCAACAGCAACAGAACTAGATAATTACACCAAACAACTAATAAATAATGTTACCAAAATCTCAAAGCAGATCTACAAGCTAAAAACTTCCAAGGCTCCAACCAAGCCAGCATGGTTTAATAGCAAGCTAAAAATCGATAGGAACCGACTAAGAGCTTTATGTAAGAGATACAACAACTGTCAGGACCCCACACTAAAAGTACAAATAAAACTGGAACTAAGCAAAAGCAAAGCAAATTACAAAAAACAAATCAACAAAGCAAAAGAGCACTCATGGAAGACATTCTGCAATACTCAAACAAATAACTACGGGGCTGCGTTTAAAATGGCCCATAATAAACTCTTCAAGCCAACCGACCTTAAATTACATATTCCTAATATTAGTCAACCAACCAAACAAGAGGCAATGACCTTCCTCACAAAACATCACTTCCCTGACAAAGACGCAAACATATCAGACCAGCCTCCTCGAATACAAAACAACACTAACACAGAACCCAGGGTCGAGCAAAACGAGGTAAAGGATGCTTTATTCGCATTCAAAACAACAAAAGCCCCAGGTCCGGACGGGCTGGACTTCATGATCTGGAGAAGGGTCTTTGATGCCGACCCAACAATCTTAACTAACTGGGTCAATAAATGTCTGGTGCTTAACCATTTTCCGAACAACATCAAATCAGCAACAGTAGTTTATTTCGCAAAACCAAGCAAAGATCTAACACAACCAGATGCCTACAGGCCCATATGTCTTCTACCAACAATAGGGAAACTCTTGGAAAAAATTATTTATCAGAGACTGATCCATCACCTGGAAAAAAACAACAAACTCAGCGACTGCCAATTTGGCTTCAGAGAAGGCAGATCGACTGAGTCGGCTCTAAAAACTGTAAT
>NC_092214.1:62908582-62942498 GCF_043381705.1 Parasteatoda tepidariorum
TGTCGAAAAAATGATTTTTTCAACCATATCGACAAGCAATTTTTTCTTAATATTAAATACATTTTAAAACTTTAAACTTTACATTTATGAAAACTACATATTAATATCATTCAATAACAATAAAAAGGAATTTAAGATGTTTATAAATTTAATTTTTATAAATATTTGAAAATTTAATGTATATATAATTTTTTTTTAACCAGATATAGCTTTCGGTACGCTCAAAAAATTTTCTACATGAAATATAAACAAAAAATTGGCATACACTCATGTAAATATGTTTGAAAAATCAGGTGAACTAGTTTGTTCCATAATATGTACAGAATATATTATATCTAAGCAAAATAAATGTTGTATTTCTGAAAAAAATGCAAAATTTCGTTCAAATTTTGAAAAACTTCCCCTGTATAACAAAATTATAATGAAAAAAATACACTTTATATAGTTAATTAAATGTAAATAAGGTATATGTACAAGCATAGAAATTTTCATAACTTTACAATGATTTGTTTTTTGTACGAGCGTACCGAAAGTTATTAGATAATTGGATATATTGTTATTATATTGTTCTGTTAAATATTACCCCAAGTAAAAAATTCTGTACAAAACCTTTTAAAAAAATCGTCTCAGAAAATATCAAGAGAATTGTCACAAGGCAAAAAACCTTTTGAAAGCTACAGCTTGGGTTCAGGTAGATACACTGCATTAAAACAGCTTTGATAAAAGTTTTTAATCTTCATAAAATTTGCAGCTTTGATAAAAGTTTTTAACCTTCATAAAAACTGTAAACTGTTTTTTTTGCAGATAATTTACCTTCATAAAGACTACAGTTGTTATAAAGGATTCTTTATAAAGCTTTCTGACAGTTTTCTCTCACTGATCATAAGTTGCAGTTTTCATAAAGGTTTTTCTGTCTCTGTCCGTTTCTTTGTTTTTTCCGTAAGGGCCTTTGTCCTTGTCTTTTGACTTCAGACATAATTTTTGTTGTTGTTGTTCATTTACGTCGCACTAGAGCTGCACAATGGGCTATTGGCGACGGTCTGGGAAACATCCCTGAGGGTGATCCGAAGACATGCATCACAATTTTGATCCTCTGCAGAGGGGATGGCTCCCCTGCTTTGGTAGCCCGACGACCTGCGCGAAGTCGAGCACTTTACGGTAAAGCAGTTTAACGAGGACCGATGCAATGAACCCTCTGTCCCTACGCAGGCTGATCCAAGTGCTCATCCACTCGCACACTGACCGCAGCCAGTGATGCTTGACTTCGGTGATCTGCTGGGAACCGTGTCTTAACGATCAGTCCACTGCGGGACTTCAGACATAAGCATCAATATATTAATTTTTAATATGCACTAGCGTGAAAAGCTTTCAATCAATCTGTGGGCTGTATTTTGACCTTCCTGGGCCCTTTTCTGTAGAGTTCGTTAATCGAGTTAAAATATATGCCATACTTGATATTGCGTAATTTTTAATATTATTGTTGTTGAGGTGAACCAGGGTTCGATCCCGGAGAAGGCTGGTCGATACGAGTTCCGCATCCGGCTTGCACCAACCACAGTGCTGATGTGAAATATCCTCAGTGGTAGACGGATCATGGGTTAGAGTTCCCTTGCCGTTAGGCTAACCGTGGGAGGCTCTCGTGATCTTTCTCTCCATGCAACGCAAATGCGGGTTAGCTCCATCAAAAAATCCTCCACAAAGACAAAATTTCTCCCAATACTCGATCCAGGAGTTACCTTGTCTTCTGGATTGGGTTCAAAATTACAAGGCTACGGAGTTGAACATTAGTAGCCGTAAACCCATAAAATTGGGTCGGCTGTTCAATGACGGTTATAAAATAAAATATTATTGTTGTTAAATCGTAAATGTATCTTTCTTGGGATAAAATTTGAATCTCTGCTTGCAGTTATGTAGTTCTCTTAATATAGTTCGAGTCATGTAAGATCTAATTCTACAAAAACAAGTGTCAGTCTTAAAACAATAGTATACGCATAAAGTTTCAAATAAGGCTCAGTAAATCAATATGTGAATCCTAAACTTATTAGTTAAAATTGTATTTTAACAAAATATTATTATTATATACTAAGAAATTCATCCAATACTTACTACGATGTATAAAAATCACTAAACACGAAAAACATTATTCATTTTTTACATGACTGGTATGAAAATTATATTTAATTTATGCCGATTTTCAAAGTTCTAACTTTCCACATAAACGAGAAAAAAAACTTTTTTATTCCTTTTAGAGACCATTCTCCATTGATCTGTACATTTCATTATAAAAATATCTGAATAATGCAATCCATTATTCAGAAGAAAAAAAAGCATTAAACAAGCAATGTCATAAAGGGACGCTTCCTTATTTTTTTCAAAGAAAATATCGGTAATACAGCTTTCCACTTAGTATTTATATTGAAGGAACAAAATGGATAGGTCTATTGTAATATATTAATGATATAATCAATGTAACTATAGTATGAACAGTGGGATCTCTAAATTTATAATAATCTGCATACGATTAAATATTATTTATATGTTGTCGCATTTGTTTAGTCTAGATGTAAAGCTTAGTCTTCGAGTCAGCCTTGCCCGATTAACACATCTTCCTTTGCTGTTTGAAAAGCCTCCTTCTAGTATCGTTCTGCGTGTTTTGATTAATTTCCCATGTTTTAATTGACATAATCTTACCATTTCTTCGAAATTCTATTTTTTGCACTCAGAATCTGTTGGAGCATAGCCTGACTGCGAAGCCAATGATGGCGAATTCGTATCTTGCTTGGCGCATGGATTTGTGTTTGTCCTCTGTTGAGTGATGAGTGAATGCGGCACACCTTATGAACGGGTATCTATGGCAGAGTGGCGCAGATAATGTCGCTTGTCTTCGTGACTCAGATTCACAAATGCCCATGGGGTAACATTAAATGAGCAATACTTTATATTTATGTGCTTCCAGAAGCTATTGGCTTTTTTAAACTATGTGCTAATATTTCATTACATTTTCGATTTTATTCATTCTTATATTCTATCTTATCACATATGCATCGGTCTACCTTGAGAAACTTGATTGCAATTGCCTTTTTTATCTGATTTTTTTTTCAGCTTTGAATAAACATACTTTGCTTTGCATTTGTACCGTTTTCATCTATTTCATATATCATTTAAATATAAAACTTACTTTTTCTTTAAATCTGTTTAACGCAGTATTTGGCGCAGCATGTCCTTTTCTAGATATAGAGCCATTAAACTCAGTTCATTACTACAGTTATTTGTATTTGAATTTGAAATTGCGCAATGCTTTCTTAAAGCTAAATGGTATGTAACAAAACTTTTATCCACATGGTATAAACAAAGATGCTTTACCACTTTTTTATATTAGCACTTTTCATATCTTGACCTTTTTCTGTCGCCGGGCATTAATAGAGATTAAATAATCAGGAAGAAAACTGAAACTAATTCCTCAAAATATTTCAAATCGTTGTACATACATAAAAGTACTAAATTTTAAATATTGCAAAAACTTAACGTTAGCATAGTCTGAAAAAATTTGATTTCTGAAATCCTAGATTGACAATTGACTCAGAAAGCATTATTTGATGATCTTGAGACTTAGCTATTGCGTTAGAAATTTCTTACTGTCTAAATAATTTAATACAGCATCTTAAAACTGAAGCAAAGACTTAAAAACAATTTGTCCGACACACATAATAATAATAACCAATAAACTAAAACGCAATTGGCTTCCTGTTGATTGTTAAAAATAAAAGAAATGATGAAAGTACATCTTTATGAAAATAATCAATGAAAATAATACCATTCAATCATAAAAATATTGTAGATACTTTTTAATAACTTTGGGATCTTATAGGGCTTCTCAAAGATAAAATACTTTTTTCTCCTAAAAATGAAACTATAAGAAAAGTTTGGAAACTTTTCGATTTGCAAGTACGCAGTATTATAAGTACCAGCTGCTTGTATTATCATATTAGAGGATTAAAGCGTTTATTTGAATTATTTTAACTACATAAAAGTGTTTTTAATTAAATTCTTCACATTATTGAATCGGGAATTGCGATAGAATAATAATTCAACCGAAAGATATTTAAAATTTATTAATCCCTAAGTTTATCAACTGTGCTTTGCAGCGCATAAAAAAAATTTCCTTCGTTTTTTCTTCAAAAAAAACCAATGAAAGGACTGATGTAATAACAAAGCGAAGTTTTAATAGTTTTTCCACGCACTATATAGAAAATGATTTATTTTAAATTTTGTGCCTGGCTACTGCACTAATCGAAGCTATTGCTTTGTCTGCAGTCAAAAATGCAAAAATAAATAAGCAATTTTGAACGTATCTTGTAACAACACTAAGCAACTCAATTTTAATTCTTGTTATTACATACATACATTCATATTGAAAAAAAAATTTCGATACTTACTTGCCTGAATTCGAAACGCTTGGTCAGTTTCATATTTCAGTTTGCAGAAATTTTAAGCTCAAATGCAATTATTTAAGACATTAGAAATAATATTTTGATCGCTTATATTAGTTTATTACTTCTAAGCAATGTTAAGAATTGCATCATCATCTTTGACTTCAATTAAACAATTGACTTCAATTTAACTTCAACTTAAAATTAACGCATAAAGAATAAAAAAGCAACAAAACAAACATATTTTGAAAATTTTGAAGAGAGTTGTATACATTGCTCTAAACTATTAAAGGATATTGAGGTTGTGGGTTGATCTTGCACCTAGAGAATTGTTTGAATGATTGATACATTATCGACAGACATAATAATCTATATTAGATAAAAATTAGATTTGTTTGGTAGGAAAAAAAATGCGTTTTGCTGAGCATGTGGATACAAAAGGAAAAAAACACAATTTGTGCATACGAGAAGAACAATTAAAAAAAAAGTGTTTATCTAAAAGAAAAACGTTCTTAGTATGTGGGCATGGTTTCCCCGGACGGCCTGCAACGTTGAACACCTTTGAGGCGTCGAGACAATAAGGTTATTAATGAAGGGCTCGGGTATTCTGTCCCATTCCTCTAGAAGAGCTCTTTCCAGTTCTTGGAAAATTTGTGGGGGTGGTAGGTGTCCAGCAATTTGTCTACCTAGAAAGTTCCACGCGTGCTCGATTGGGTTCATGCCCGGAGAACACGCTGGCTCATCCATTCGTATGATTCCATCCTCCAAAAGGAAATCATTCACCGAGTTAGCACGATGTGGCTTGCAATTTTCGGTATTAACATGAAGTCACCTCCAATTTCTGCAGTGTAATGGACTACAATAGATCTCAGAATCTCATCCTTATATAGGCGACCGGTCAGAGCTTCATTTCGAATGATATGGAGATCGGTACGCCTAACGATGGAGATGCCAGCATAAACCATCGCTCCCTCACCGCCAAATCTTACACTTTTGTGAGAACGCAGAATTGCTTCTAGTGCCACGTTCTCTGTAGATGAAAATACGCCTATTACCAGGAGGAACAGAAAAACGGGTTTCGTCAGAGAAACGAATATTATTCCATTCATTTCTCTTCGAGTTCACATTCTCTCTTGTCCACTCCCTGCGGGCGCAACAGTGCCTTGCTATTAACGTGAAACACACCATTGGTTGGTGAGCATACAAGCCTACAGCTTGAATGTGGTTTCGGACAGTTTGTGTCAAAACTGTAGAGCCAGTAGCCGAGCTAAGGTATTGTTGAAGAAGAGTGACATTCATATTTCAGTGTCTCCGAGCTGTTAACGTTATATAATGGTCTTCATTGGGCGTTGTTGCACGTCTACGCCCTTGCCCTGATCTTCCGCCTGCCTTTCCAGATCCTACAGGAATTGTTGAATGACATGCATCCTCCTAACAGTTTTGCATTTCGACGTGCTGTTGGTATTTTTAATTGTATGTAAATGTTTTAATGCATTTACAATTTTATTCACCTTCCTATCATTTTACTCAGTTCGTATATTTTATATCGTGTCTTTATAATGTATCTCTGTATTGTATTTTCTATTGTATCTTTTAGCTGATTTTATTAATTTACGTGTACCATTTTATCTGTAATGATTGTACAATGAAAGTGTTGTATGTACTTTGACTTTGACTTTTGAACTGTTATATCGTATTGTTCGGCACATCATGTCCTCTTTTGGACTTTGTGCAACTAAACCCTACATTCAATCAACCAATTTATCCGATTCTTCTCATATATTGTACTTAACTTTTTAATCTGTTTTATGACTTTGTGCTTAGCACAGCATGTCATTTTTTGGGCCTTGTATCATTAAACGCTACTGTTAATTCTATTCAACTGTTAAATAATGACACGAATTATCCAAACGTTTTTGCGTTTGAGATTTTAAATTGTATGTAACCGTTTCAGAGTAATTATGAGTATTTTAAACTGCATACAACTGTTTTAGGCGCTATTGGTGTTTTAAATTGTATGCAACTGTAATATGTGATATTGGTATTTTATTTTATATATATTTGTAATAGGCGCTATTAGTGTTTGAAGTATAGGCACTATTAGTATTGTAGTTATATGGAGTTTGATTCTATTTAGGATATCTCTATCTGATTTTATTCATTTTTGAAGAATGAATTCACCTACTTAACACAATTGTTACTATTTTAGATTCTGAAATGATAAAAATCCATTATTGGGAGCAACTTGCCCTTTCTTCTGAGCCCTTGTCTTGAATACCCACCACACCTAAATTCATACTCCATCTTAAAGACAACTGGACTTTTTCACATTTTAATAGAAACTTGATTTTTTCCTTTAATTAGATAACACAACTTTTTATCAACTGCCAAAGAAAAATCAATGATTTTTCTTTAAAATATTTATCTAAATTTTAAAGAGTTTAGAAAACTGACTTGCCCAAACTATTTTTAACTGAAGCATTACTTCTAAAAACTTATTTTCGAGAAGGTATATTAGTAGTTCGATATATATAACATTATTGTTACGATTTACAGAATCGTATGACCATTATATAACAGACATTTCCTTACTTTTTTTAGTAGTTTAACTTGAATTCTAGAAGATTTGTCAAATGAAGCCTATATTCTTAACTTCTTTTCATTTCTGCGTACTATTGGAATTTTAAGTTGTTTATAACTGTTTTACTGTGCTTATGGTTGTGATCTTATTTAACTCACTTTTAAATGAATTTATTTACCTAATATATCCGTTTATCTATTTACTATGTACTGTTTTATACGTGAATATTTAATAAGATTAGTTAGAACTGATTTAAGTGGTTTATTTAACTCAAAATGCCCTCTTTTGCATTATGCGCAATTAAACTTCACATTCATTTCAATTCAATTGATTTAAGGTTTAATTCAGACCAAAAATAAAATCACGGTGGCACAGGGGATAGAGCCTTCACATCTCAATGAGGAGACCCAATTTCGAAACTGAACGATAGCAGGGATTCTACACCCGATGTCTGCCTCCGTTTCGCATCAACCACAGTGCTGATGTAAAATATCCTTAGTGATAGATGAATCAGGTCTTACAATCCCCATGTCTCCTAGCTTGGGAGGCTTCCGTTGTAGGTGCGTAGAGGTAGGTGCGACATAACCACAAATGGCTCTCGCTCCAATAAATCTAAGCAAACTAATACTAAACTAACTTTTGACTAATTCTATTTTTTTTTCAATACAACTTGAACAAATTACATTTTTTTTTTGTTTATGCGGTGTTATTTATAATTCTGAAAATTCAAGTCAATACTTCTTCTAATATTGCAGAGTCAAAACAAGCCCGCTTCCCAAAAATAACTTCTTTTCTCTGAAATATAAAAGACAATAGCGTGAAATTAAATTTAAAATCTTCCATTTAGAGATGAAAGAAATCAATCTAAAAAAGACGTCACCGATGTTATAGTTCTCAATTCAAGCGATCATTTCAGTTTGCAATGAAACAATGTACTTGTCTTCAAATTTTACGTTCCTTATGATTGTACTGCCAAAACTTAAGTAGAAAACAGTTTTGGATAAAGAACAATTTCGAGATAGTAAAACGTCAGTTTTCCAGTTCTTTTAGTCGAATAAAAGAAATGTATGACAATTTTATTAACCTAAGGCGATTAGTTGAAACCTAAATAGCCTATGTAATCTACTTTAGTACAATCTTTCCTAAATATTTCCCAATTTAAGAAAACAGAGCACTTCTTATAGTTATTATCAGGGTCCGGATTTTAAGGAAATAAAAATTTCTTAAAATATCCTCATAAAAAGTCTAACACGTCAAAAATTAAATGCACCAAAAAATGCGTTGAAAATTTCTTTACAATTGACAATGAATTTCAGTCTGAGGCATTATTTCTTTCAATTTACATACGCATATTTCAAAAAATAGGCATATTAAGAGAAATTTAGATACAATTTTCATTAGACTTTGAAAAGAATGCTGAATGCTAAAGCAACCACACTTTTGCCTGCACATGAAAGAAATTTTTGTAAATTTTTTCAATAACTAAACAATGCCCTATAACATAAGCACAAATGTCTCAAAAAGCAGAAATAATTTCCTAAAACAATAAAGAATCCTTAAATGCAAATATTACCATAATCTGGAATTTGTTATAACAAATTTTCCTAAATTCTTTCCATTTCCTTTTACTATAACTTACCTTAAAAAACAAAATTTACTTTAATTCAATATATAAGATACAATTTTGTTTTACTTCAATTTATTAAATTAATTAGTGAAATTTTATGTATACATAAAAATAAATTTAATTAAATTCTAAAATCAAAGTTCAAATAGTTTTTTTCAAAAAATTAGTTCAGCATTTCGCTTTGTTAATAAGGAATTGAGATGCCTTTTTAATTTACTTTAAACGCATTCTATTACTCAAAAATTAATAAGATTAAAATTCCATACCATGCATTTTTTAGTTGTGAAATATTTGCCACGATGTGATCTTTTAATTAATTGAGAATAAATGTTTTTGTGCAGTTTACTAAACGCTAAACGGAGGAAAATCAATACAATAAATCATTTTAATTTACGATAATTCATTAAATTTTTTAAAATCAAATGTCTTTATATGAATCGATAGGTGTAGTAAATAATTTTTTGAGCAAAGAAGCTTCATCACAAATGTCTAGTTTAATCTCTGTTTGAATCAAAACGAAGTCAAATAGCTAAAAAGAATTGGATAAAGTTTTCTATGAATATAATTATTAGTGTTTAAAAAAAACTAAGTGTACTTGTTCAGTGGATATGAAAAAATTGCTCAAATTTAAAATATTTATCATGGATGATGTTTGTTTATTTAATATGAATTCGATAAAATGAGCCATAATTCAAGTGCAGTTAATTTACCTTCCATTGCAAGTTAGTTGCTAAAGTTAGTTCTTATAACTAGCTGAAATGAAGTAAAAATGATTAAAGCAATTTTGTTAGAAATTTAATTCAAATTTTATCGATTCGCGTCTATGACATCAAAAAGCAATAAAAATTCTTGACATTATCTTTAACCAAGCAATTAACCAACCAATATATTAAACTTCAGAAATTTAAAATTTGATGAGGACGTGAGGAAAGAGTTTTGAACCCTAATTAATAACTGCTTAGTAGTTTTAATGGTCTTTAATATTAGTTTTTGCGTATTAAGCAGTATAAGAAAGTTCATGTGATCAAAAGCAGTATAAATATATCTCAGATAGCATTGTAAGGTTGTTTTTAATGTTGTAGCAACCTTTATCACAAACCTTAACAAGGTTTAAAAATGATTTGCAAATAAACCATGCAAGCGTAAAACAATGTTAAAATTTAACTAAGCTAACTTACGCGCCATGGTGAAATTTTATCAAATTTAGTCAAATATTATAAAGCCATATTTTAATGTTAATTTTACCAAAAACATTACCAAAACTTTTTGCGTTCCCATCGAGCGAGAAACACAATAAATTTTACCATGTTCTGTTAGTTTTGACCATACTTTTTTTCTCAGTGTATTAATGATTCAAATGACTGCTGTTTAAATCAATTTCATCAAATGATTTTAAAATGAAAGGACAAGCAAATCTTTCAATGGACTTACGGACTTAAATGGGTTTTTTTCTGAATTTATAGTTTTGATTTCATCAATTTAAGAGCGTAACTTAGAGTTTTGCGCAGTACAACTGCATCTAGCTTTTTTGACTTTAAACTGTCATTTAAGTAATAAATCAAATGATAAATCATTTCAAGGTATGTATAATTACACTTTTCTTACGAAAAAATTACATTTATAGAACTGAATTAACTTTTAAACTATAATTTAGTATAACTTTAATACATTTAGTATAACTTAACAAGTTTGAAAACTCATTATTCAACACAACATACCCTTTCTTTGACTTTGTGCTATACTCCACCTTGTGCTATATAATGGGTGACCCATTCAATTAAAAACACTATCCCTGAATAAGATATTTTGAAATCTAAGTACAACACTAAATAGTTCAAACACATTTTTAAAAGCATTTCAATAGAGAAATAAGATGTTTGCAGGACAGAATGGTGTGTAATTTAAGTCAACAATAACGTTTTTAAATATATTCGTCCAAAATATTTTCCACTCAAGATGATCTTAATTAGAATTCAACTGAGAAGGTTGAATTTGTCGCTGACGCAGCGCTGACCTAAACGATCTCTATATGGTAGACAGATATCATGCAGATTTAATCCTCACAACCGTCAAGTTATCCATGAAAGATTGCCATTGTTTCTCATTAAAGGACGCAAATTCAAATGCATTTCCTTGCGATAGACTTCTTGTCTGTATTCTTGCTTCCAAAGTCTTTCCCAATAAATCGTCAAATTAATAAACACTAACAATATAACTCTATACTTAATTCTGCTGTATTTAATAGCGAATATTCTGCTATACTTATTAACGAAAAAATTCTGAATTGCTTCTCCGTCTTTTGTTTTAGTTAAATAGACATGGGGTTACTTCAAAAATTTAGTTTTTAAAAAGATTAGAAAATCTTTTAAATCATGTATGTTTTCAAAAATTTCTTTACATCTGTATTCCGATATTTTATTTTAGTTAATGTTTTCTATTTTATTATTTCGTGGGCTTTTTTTAACCATGTATTTACTTAACTTTGTGACACTCTGAATTGAAAACGCGTTTTTACGTGCGATTAGATTTTATACTAAATGGAGGAAACGTGCCCAATATACTGTAATTCCTTAATATTCGGCACCCGTATTGCAGCCAAAGGAGGTGGTGGACATAACCGAAAACAATCTTGCTACATATGTTGCTAGAAGTCAGCTGATGGAAAATAAAATACATAAGTTGCTTGAAGATGCCAGGTGGAAAGTAGTATAGATACATTGGTTGCTTGAAGACGGCATATGGAAAATTAAATGCATGGGTAGCTTGAAGATGGCAGATAGAAAATAGAATGCATAGGTAGCTTGAAGACGGCAGATGGAAAATAGAATGCATAGATTGCTTAAAGACGGCAGATGGAAAATTGAATGCATAGGTTACATGAAGAAGGCAGGTGAGAAATAGAAGTCTTTTATTAGCAGTAGGGTGAACATGAATTTTTAAATAACACAGAAACACAGCTTTTAAGTTAACCCTTTATTTTAGAGTTTTCTGCTTATTTGCTAATAAACAACTCTTCATTTAAGCAGCTTTTAGTCACATAAATAGCATTTAGGCATTTTAAAATTTGCTAGTAATCAATATTTTTGTTGCTCATCTTTGAGGGATATAGGAATAAAAATAGTTTGAAAAATTTAAAAAGTTTACTTCGTGCTAATTTTAACCAAACCAATACAAAAATGTAAAACAATAAAAATAAAATCTATCTCTTATATAACTCTGAGAAAAGATTAAGCTTATTATTTGTCTCATAAAAACTTAAATTCTCCAAAGGGTTAATCTGGCCTCATATATAAGAATACGCATATCTTATTTATAAATAAATGCGATCAATGTTATATACGATTTTATTTGTTTAGAATAAACTAAAGCAGACGAAACTATATTTAAGCTCTTCTAGTTTTCGAAGACAGATGTTGAAGGAAGTTATGAGGTTATTTCTACAGGATCATGTTACTTATTTTCTTTTTCAAATCTACTTAAAATGCGAATGGTGAAGCCAAGTAGAGTAATTTAGTTTTACTTGGTAATCGCTATAAACCTGTCCCTATTTTATAATTTCCATCTTAAGCATAAAATCCCCTTCTGTGTCTTACAAGTCGAGTAATGAGCTTATTTTTGAGAAAGGCTTTTGAAGAGAGAAGATTGATAAGCCTTGCTATGAATTTAAAGGGAAAATAGAATCAGACAGAAAAAAAGAAGAAGGCTATGATAAATATTTAGACTTTTATAGTGTTTCGGTATACAATATTAATTAGAATAAATTATATGAACAAAAGCGCGAAAAGAGCTTTAAATTTAGGTACAGATCATGTCATCTACCCATATTCGATTTAAGCAAAAAATAATATAGAGAGAAGGAAGAATATTACAAACCAAATCTCAATACCTCAAATAGAAGATCAGAAATTAATTCTAAAGTGCTCTCTAATTTTAATTCCTCGGAAAGAAATTAAGAAAAATACTTTAAATGGTTCGAATATAAAACGTGCGTATTTTTATACATTCTTTATTTATGCCAAATAAATTACCCTAGTTTAACCTCTCCCCGGCTTTGGCCACATGTGTGGACGTTTAATATATTTTATAATTATAGTTACTGTCAATACTAAACAAAATGATAATAATTTATTCAGTGCCGAATCCAACGAATGTACTAAACAAATTCCAGGTCAAATTAAGGTATAAAGTATCGGTACTTATGGTGACTCATCCGTAAAATCCATTTTCAAAGATGGAAAATAATTAAAGAAAATGAATAAATGAAATAACACCCCGGAACTCCGAAATCATAATATTTTTTGTTTCATAATAATCATAATTTCTTTTTTTTTACAAAATTGAATTCCCTTATATATTTAAAGACTTCTATTCCAAACTATCTGAAATAAATTTAAGGTGAATTGTAAATCAGGAATAACATCTTCCGGCTCTTGCGCCATTAAACCTTATATTCAATCAATAATTCAATCAGCTTTCAAAAATGATTTTATGACGTACGTATTCTTTGAAATACAACATTTTGGTAGTATATATGAAACATTTCTAGGATATTTATTATGAAATATTTTAATTAAGTAAAAAAGTTAACATTTTGTTTTTCTAACAGATGAAGCAATTGTTGTTTTTGCTTAGAAGAATTCTGTCCGATAGAGTTTTGATAATCCGAAACGCAAAAAGTTCTTAGGATTCTTTATTGACCAAAAAAAAACTAATTCAATTAACTCTCTTTCAAAAAATTTTGCTTTTATCTCAACTCAAACGCGAGAAAGTCTTGCCCTGGAAAAAAAAATTTGGGTCAAATTACGGTATGAGGTACCGGCACTTTGGGTGTATCACTCGCAAAATCCATTTTAACAGTAAATTATTATACCGTAATTTTTACAGTGAAATTTATTTAATTATAGTGATGCTGTGATTTTATAGTAATTATTACTGTAAAAATTTTGGTTTATCAAATTTTTTGTTCCGTAACGAGTTCCTGTAAAAATGGACTTTACGGTAACCCTGAGCGTCGGTACTTTTTATCGTAATTTGATCGTAATTAAAATGTACAAATTTAATTGCTTGACTGAACTAATAATGTTATTTCCGATGCATAATTAGTGGTATAAAAAAACGTGAAATATTTTTTTGACAGTTAGTGTTGTCTGATTATTTGAACAAGTTTTTAATTTTAGATAAAAAATAATAATATTAAGCACGTAAAGGAAATTAATATTAAAGAATTCCAAGCATAGTAATAATTAGTTGAAACTTAACAAATAAATTTACCATTAGTGTTTTTCATTTTGCAGAATTAATATATACTGTAAAATCACTGAATCACTGTAATTAAATATATATCACCGTAAAAATTGCGATATAATATTATACTGTAAAAATGGATTTAACGGTAAAATGGTTATAAGGGATGTTGCACTCAGGGTGCCAGTACTTTTTACCGTAATTCGATTCTGAATTTTTGCTATGTTGTGGATTTGGCTCTAGTGTTAGCTGACTTCAGTGCTGATTAAACAGGAATTAAACCAAAACATATACTTCAAAGTGCCAATATTCTCCAAAAAAAAAAGCTGATGGTGAGTATTTGGTGCTCTAGTGCAAGTGGGATCCATTATAATTTTATTAAACCTAGCTCATTAGTCGCAATAGGCATATACTGCAACTAAATAGACGAATTGATGCAAAAGTGTGAAGAAAAATAGCCTAAGGAATAGATCATGATAGTCTAAGTGAATCGATCATGTTCATATTGCATTGCACTGCCAAACTACACACTGCATAAATGATTATGGCAAATCTAGAGAAACTTGATTTAAGACATCTTCATCATCATCCATACTCATCAAACCTAGTTCCCACTCACTACTGCTCTGTTCTAAATTTGTACAACTTACTAATAAGAAAACAATTTCATTCCTAAAATGCTGCAAAACTAGTATTTCAGAAATTTATTGACTCGCTTCCGCCAGGATTTTATCCCATTTACTTGAAAACCCTGCTACTTATGTGGAGAAAGTGTTGTGAAAATATGGTATCTATAAGCTATTAATTAGTATCAATTTGGGTAACGAAACAGCAGACTCAATGGCCAAATCGACGCACAATTTTACAAACAAGCCACACTGTTTACTTGACATTCGAGATTTAGTGGCAGACTTTATTACCCCTCTCAACTGGAATAATGAAATACACAACAAATTGGATGAGATTAAAATAGATATTAAGCCATTTGCATATTCACTAACTATAATTAAAAAGCACAGGTTCTTATCAACAGACTGTGCATTGAGCATTTAAAAAAATTCAATATTTTTTACAGTTTTATCTGAACGAAGCACATGCTTCTAAACTTAATTAAATTTAAAAAAATATAACTTTCTTTATTCTTTCTAAAAAATGACGAGTGCTGTCCCTGTTATTAATCTCTAAAAAGATAATCCTAAAAACTATGTAGAGATATATACTATATAGAGATATATACAACAGAGAAAAATTTAAATAAATTGTTCTCCTACCAGCTTTTTAACGTAATCTACTATTAAATACTACAAGAAAAAACTATTCTTTTCTCGAATACTTTCGTTGAAACTTGTACTAATATTCTCAAAATTCAAAGAAAAATATGAAGTGTGAAAAAAATTATAATTGGACATTGGCATTTATAATTCAGCATTACGCCTTTGAATTTAATAATATAAATCATTGCTCTCCAACATTTAAATGAAAAGCTCCTTAATAACTGAAACTAAGATTTCACAAAATGAATTCGTGTGCATGCATAAATGCAGTTAATTTCATTTATATTCAAATTGGAAAGCCGTCGCTAAAATATCCGCTTTTCCATACATTCATTAAAAATGACATCAGATTTATTGTTTCGTAACTAAAATGCCATGTAATATTATTCGTTTTAATTATTATTTCGGTATTTAACGTCTTGATCTAAAACTAATTTAATTAGTACTGAAAGATGACAGCAAAGCTTAAATTGTTTATTAGCATTAAATATTGAATAAAGAATTTTGAAAACAAATTCAAATTAAAAAGTTAATTTGATTTCCCAAATAACAATAAAACTTTTACGTCTCAAAAAACGTTTTATAATATGCTTCTTAGATAATTTCGTGATTAATTTTAACGAAATTAGAACAATGAATTAATGAATTATTCGTTTTTTAATAAGGAAAGTTTAATTTGAAACCAATTACTTTAAAACTTGCGTAAATTTCTCTTTCTTTCTGTTCATTAAGATTTTAAAGACTGATAACACTTTATTACAGAAATATAAATAAACAAAAATAAACAAATCATTAAGAAATTGAAAATTTTATCAAAACACATTTTATAATTATTAAATAGTATTGTTACTTTTTAAATTTTGTAGAATTGTATGTGTATATATGATATATTTTATAAATGAGGAGTTCAGTGGAAGAAAGTTTTCAATGACATTTTAAGAAAATTAAGCTTTCATGGGGGTGAGGAGAAATCTTATCTTAGTTTTATTTAACATAAAAACATTGGATTATTTTGCTAAACCAATAAACCTCAAAGATATGAGTAAAAGATGGTTTCATGTGCATTCATCACGAAACAATTGATAACTTACCAACGAAAATATGTCCTTTGAGAGCAATTGTAAGCGCTAAAAGTGCAAACTCTATGGCTAAAACTAAAAATATCAGGCAGCAAATTATGATATTGCAAATTAGGAGTTCGTGGATAAAAAACGGGAGCAAAATATATGTCTATTATTAAAAAATTAACTTTAAAGACTAGTTCACTCAAATTTACTAAAATTTCACTAAGAATTTTCAACCACTGTGTTCTTCAATTGCGATAGATAGCTTGTTAAGCAAGTTTAAATCACTTAATTATTTCAATACAAAAGTGTTCGTGGCATTTGTTTAACTTAAAGCATTGTAATGAATACAAAATAGTTCATTCTGTTGGCAGCACGCGATAGCTTATAACAATGGTTACTAACTGGCGGCCAGCGGGTTTGTGGTCCACGAAATAAAATATATTAATTGCGTTTTTTTTTTTTTTTGCGGACAATTTTTGTAGAAAATCTATATGGTCTTAAAATACTTTTCTTTCGTTTAAGAAAACCAAATTTCTTCGTTTCTATGAAATTTAACAAACCAGCGATGCAAAATAATTTATCTCTCAGGTTTTGCACCCAAGAAAACATTTATTCAAATGCAAAAATAATCCTGTATGCTGCTCTTTTTTACTTCGTTTTTTCTTATTTCGTGAATATAATTCAGCATGTGCGTATCAGAAATTTTCTCGAAAAAATTCTCTCATTTAACTTTTTGAAACTACTCATTTAAAACGAAATTATTAACATTTGTAAATTTTAAAACGCATAAAAGAGGGAAATAATGTCATGTTTTATTTAAATTCCTTGAATTCCTTTATTTAAATTCCTGAATATCGAAAAGAAAAAAAAATAATTTCAGATGCTCGAGAATTTTTTTTCTGTTACTATAATTCCTAATAAGTCGAAAAAAACTGTTAATTTGTCACAGTATTAAATTTAAAAGAAAAAAAATCCTGTCACTAAGTTTCTGATTAAGAGAAGATTCAAAATGATACGTAACAAGCATTATTTGTAATGTTTGTTATTTTGCTTTCTGATGTTAAAAAAAACTTTGATGAAAATCTGACAGTAATATCATATTTAATGTTCCTTCAAACATGAAAGATTCCTATATAAAATTTTGATAAAGTTGCAGCCCGCCATTTGACTGGTGTTTTTAATCGCAGCCCTCCGCCACATGTAAGTTGGAAACCCCTGGCTTATTAAGTTAAAGATCGGATATGTAATGTATCTAAAGAAATGAAACCAAGAATACATAAAAATTAGATTATGGAAACACTTTGATGCAGTAGGATTCAACTCGCTTTATTGTGTATGCAAATTGGTGCTCTTTGATTTGATCAAAAAGAAAGATTTAGGTTGTTGGAATGATCAATTTTTTTTTAAATTCCTTTTTCAAATCTTCATACCTTCATTGCTTGTAATCTCTAACTTCATTTGATTATCTATGTTTTGGTTATAAATTTCTCCATATGTCTAATGCTGCTGCTAAAGATTTCAGATAAATGATAGCTTATGGATATTCTGTTATGCAATGGATAGATGTTATTATCTTTCCGCATGCACATAAATCTTCTCCACTGAGCACAAAACGACAGAGGACCATGTTTCACAATCTTCCATGGAACATGTTTTACTCACTCTTTCTACCTCTTGACATTTAGTAGTAGTTGTTTATTTACTTAATACTGGAACTGCACAATGAGCTATTGGCGACTGTCGGGGAAACATTCACTCATCTCTGACGATAATCCGAATCGACATGCCATCCCAATTTTGATGCTATGCAGAAGGGATTGATCCCTGGTTTGGTAGCCCAACTTCCTGCGCGTGAAATCGAGCACTTAACGCTGAAACAGTTAAACTAAAACCGATACAGCGCAACCTCGGTCACTTCGGAGGCTAATAAAAAACAACACCGACCTACTCACTGACCACAGCCACCGATGCTTGACTTTTGCGATCTACTGGAAACCTTGTTATACGACTCTTGACAATGAAATTAAATACAATGGTATTGTACGGTTCTCTTTATTTACAATTTTGGAATGCAGATTAGGTTTTTTTATCTGGTGTATTGGAAATCTTTTAGATATTATTTAACATTTTTTCTTTGTTTGTAAAGCAGTGAACTCACAACACGAAATATTTTTTCATAGTTCATAAACGCATAAGATGAGGAGGGGGTATCATGTGCGTCGAAGACGTATTACGCCAAAGGCCAAACTACTTCTTTGATTTACGATTTGAAAGAAAGTGGTTACAAGCAATCTAGATGTAATTTTTGGTAAAAAAAAAATACTCTCTTTTAGTACATTAAAGGGAAAATAAACCTTCGTAAGGAATGTTTATTGGTATATCAAATCAAACAGGATTTGAAGAAAAATTAAACTTAATGAAATAAAATAGATAAGCTCATTCATTTATTTCATTTAGAAGATAATTTTTTATAACTTATGTTTGACGAGTAAGAAGTATGCTCTCTTTTGGGAGCTTACTGTAGAAATACAATTATTTACTTTTTTGAACGAAAACTTTAAACTTCTAAAAGTGAAAAAAAATACTTATTTGGAGTAACAGAAACTAGTGGTTAAATTTGAAAATGATTTACCATTAATAAACAACAATGCACGTTTTTGAACTATAATGTTAATTAAAAATTGTTTTTAAAAGAATCATAGTTGGAAATGTAGAGAATTATACCAAACTAACTTCATTAAATAGGAAACTAATCGATAATAAATTTTTATTTTGTGAAATTTTTCGTAATTCTGGTGCAGTTCAGTAGTTTCAGTATCAATACTAGTTCTGGCAAAATTTTGTGATGATTCTAGAAAAATAAGTTAAGTTTTGCGAGGAGCGAAAGTTGTGAAAACAAAATACAAACTAAAAACGACTTCCTCTTGCATGTTATGCTTTAGAAATAATTTTTTTAATTGTCCTTGCTCGAGAACTATGACTCGTATAATTGAAATTCTGACTCTTTTAAAAAGCTAAGAAAATATAGATGAGTGTTTATCAAAGCTAAAAATCACGAAAAATTGATTGAAAATCATACTTTTACGCTATACAACGACCTTAACATTGTTCATGGTGGGAAAGCTGGGCACACTTCCCCACAAAATACATTCACTCATGTCCGTAAGTTAAGGATAATGCCAACTCCGGCAAATGAAGGTTCTGAAACGAAACAAACGTGACTTATACATTAAGTCTACTGATTAAACAAAAGATATAGAACAAAAAGATGGTGTATGTGTGATACCATTCATAAAAACTACGATTTTCGCTCCCTGGAGCAATTATAAAAAATATATTCTCTACAAAAACCTACTATTACAAGGTTGGTATAATGGATAGTACATTGTATGCCTTCCATGCGATGAAATACAGTCCGTACAACATCTAGGCATGTTGAGTATTAAATTATCGAGCTGATGGTAGGAAAGATTACTCCAGTCAGCAAGCAATGCTCACAGAAGATGTAGGATACATTTAGGAGAGTTTAGACGGGCTGCAACTCGGCAACCAAGCAAGTCCTAATCACATTACCCATCTGGTTCAAGTCTGTTGAGAATATTGCCTATTCCATACAAGTGATATCCTCATATTGAAGGCCTTCATTTACGATGTTTGTTCGGTGAGGACAAACGTTGTCATACACAAATTCTGTGCTTCCCTAAACAAGTATGCATGCTGCCCTAATAAATTTGACCAGTTTCAGTTCTTATTCGAACATGCAGATATGTTCTGGATTCCAGTATGATTCCACCCCAAACAAGCAATTTCACATCACCGTGTCGTTCAATGATGCTCTCTTTGTAGTAACTGCTGTATCTGGCGTTTTCCATATGAAAGTTCGACGTGAATCAGACTGCAAGCGAATTATGGACTCATCGGAAAACATTATACAAACCCACTCTGATGATCCTCAACTTACATGTTCTCTACTGCTCCAATTGTTGTTAATGGTGAGTTTCTGTAAAAGGAGAACGTCTGACATGCCTGCGAGCATATAGACCAATATTTCTCAAACGTCTGTACGCGACAAGTAGCTGATCATGACTGCAAGAAGCTGACGAGACATGTCGAATGCTTGCTCCGTCTGCTTCTTTTGGCAGTTACTGCTAAATACCGGTCTTCATTCGCCGTTGTAACTGGAGGGCAACCTGTACTATAACGTTTCATAACATTTACATCATCTTGGAATCGTTGCTAAAGTCTGGAGATGACACTTTGTGTAATTCCAAGTTCCTCAGATACTTCTCTGAGTACCCCTACATTCCAGGTGACCAATAGTTCTATCTAATAAAAAATCATCCTCATGCGTTCTCTGTGAGATAACTGTTCGGTTATACCATTGATCGGCTTACAGAATGCTTGAGAACAATTTTACTCCTTTGTCACCATTACTTATCCTTCTTACTCTCTCGTCTTTGTGACGTACTATCCGCTGGTGGCATTCTGTAATTCGAATATTATTCTTGAAGATGTATCTGATAATTCTACTGGTAATGTTTACTTTAGAAATTAATTTCCGTGAGATTTCCGTACTTTCCGTAAGATTCCGAATTATCCTTAATTTATGGACATGAGTGTATTTTTGATGATATTATAGAAACATAATTTCTTTGTTAATAGAATTCTGACTCTTTATACATTTAACAATATTCCTAGATGCAGAAAGCAAATTTTTCTGAGTCTTGATGGAGAATTACAAATTCATCAAAATTTGTCAATTATCATACTAGTTCCTCTTTTTTAATGACGCATTTTATATTCAGCAAATTATTTCCTGAGTATTTTTAACTTCTTGCTCAAAATAAGTCTGTCCTTTGGCCTATATGAGGTTTGCAGCGCATTAACACGTTGTTCAGCAGTAACTTAATGTTTTAAATTTTCACCTTAGAATGTGAAATTAGTCTAGTATAATCATCGGAAGTCGTGTCTGAATTATTCAGGTACCTTAGAAAATCCTGACAGCATTTAAGTTGTCTTGCATTTAATTTCGTTTCCTCGAGTTGGTAATGCCGTTCGAGTAACGTGGAATTGTCGATTCAGGCTTTTGCAACATTAAGTCAATTAAGCAACCAATTAGCAACCAACAGTAAATAAACAATTCATTTTAATCCGAAGACTTTATTATAAAATCCAAATTATTATCCTCTAATTATTATAACAATCGGATTAATCACTTCTAGATTTACAATACTTAATTAAGTATTTAATAATTTTTATTACTTAAAATGCAAATTTAGCAAAAACTGTTTAAGAGTTCTTTATTACTCGTGGATTCGTTTGCAAATAAATTATAGTCTAAGGAATTAGGATGACTATTGCACAAATATTAAATGACTTGATTGCCTTCAAAATAAATACATAAAGAAATTACTGGATCTCTATAACACAATAAATATTAGTCATTTAAAATCTTTAAGAATTCTTCCGATTGTTTAAATGTTCTTTCTTACACAATCTGTCGATATTTAAGTATGAACACAAACAAGTGTAAAAATAACAAAACTATTAATCCTAGGAGATCTAACAAAATTAGCCACATACCGGTAAATCACAGAGATATATTATGCAAGAACTTCGTTTATTAAGCTCCTAAATTTTTCAAGAGTTTTTCTGCCGAATTGTTTAATGGTATGAATAAATTTCTGGTAAAAAAAAAACACAGTTCTAATAATAAAATCAAAATATACGGTATTTAAACCATTCATTTGGTAATTTTTTTTGTCTAATAATGGTAACAGTTTATTGAAAATTATGGTATTCAAAGTTATACTTCTCATTGCCCCACTTTTAGTAAAAAAAAAAAATTGTAAACTGAAGGATAAATTTAACCGAATAAATGGTTTTTATGCCATGCTCTAAGCAATCATGAAAAAAGTGTTAAATTTTATCACATATTATAAAACCTTATTTTATTGTTAACTTTTAACAAAATCATTATCAAAGCGCTTCGGGAAAATTACCGAACTTCTTGGTGTTCTTTCATAGAGCCAGATACGATAAATTATACCATTTTTTGGTAGTTTTGACATCTTTTTCTTTTTCAGTGTAGTATGTTACATACGTTGTAATTTTGTATATTCAGTTTTATGCTTTGCCTTTTTATTTATTTGTGTGAATTTATTTTTTATAGTTTTTATGGTTAGCATTAAGAACCCATGTGATCCCAAGTAAATGAAATATGTCTTTTTTATCTAATAAATATTGTAGAATAAAAGAAAATCAATAACAAAAAAAATAATCATTTTGCCGATTCATATAAAATCTTAAAAGATCCAAATTAATGAGCAGGATAATTTTACAACATTAAATAAAAGTCAAAAAGTGGAGAAAATTTATTTTTTTACAAATGAAAAATATTTATATACTATTTTTTACGTTTATTATGCTAGTATAATTGTTCTTTACTTGTGGTCTTGAAACATATATTCACGAAGATGAAACAGTCATAAAAAGAACTGTCACTTTTGCACGAGAAAAATAACTTTTATAAAATTTTTAGATGCAAGCTAGAAGATGGCAAGACTAAATTCATCTGTAGCTTTCTCACGGGGCTTCTATATGCTTAATAGTCAATTTTATATCGGTATTTGATAGCTTATTTTTTATTGTTCTGAACTTAACAGCATTCTTTTTATTGTTCGAATGCTTTTTCATTCTTCTGTTGGTAAGAATAGAAGAATTTCTTTCCCGAATAAATATTTTTATACTTAAATCTTAAATCTATCTTAGTTAAACCATGTACCATAATGTATTACTTAAATGCTATAAAATAACAATATATAGTCTATAGCCTATTTTGTGTAAGCTTGTATTCGTCCTAACCTCTTTATTTTCTTATTTTGTTACTTATAACTTTTATTGTTGAGATTATTCCTAAAATTTAAACTTAACTCTATAAGCTAGATAAAATTAGGCTTTATACAAGAATACAGGCAACGGTCATAACATTAAAGTTACAAAATGATAAAAGAAAACTCTGGTTCAGCATTCGCGTTAGTACAAGCACACAATTTTTTCTGCAAAATAGCCAATGCAAAATTTGCATTAAATTTTAAAAAAAGCAATTTTTTTTAAAACTTTTGTTAAAAAAAGGTCAAAATATAAAGTTCATACTACAAATTAAATTCACAGGAAAATGTTTAACTTTTCATAGTTACGATACTTTAAAAAGCTTCTTTTTAAGGTATGTGAAGAAAAAAGTATGGAAAGTTAAGTCTTCCTATGAAATTAATTTGCAGTATAAACTTAACCTTTTGATCTGTATTAGAACATATCAGTCTTGGACATATAGATCTTGTGGTATTAAATCCCACATTCAGTTCAATTTCCTTTGAAATTATTAGGAGTTGTGCTATTGAACTCCGCATTAAATTTCAATTTTAAGTTGAGAGTGAAAAATACTTTTATCGTAAAAACGTCAATCCTGCATGAGCATGCTAATTTTTGAAACTGATTGCACATTAAATTTTCAAGCGAAATAGAATTTGCTTATAAAATTATATTTTAATAATTTTCATTGGTTACTTTTTATTTGTTATTTTTAAGTTAAATAAATATATATTTTATTTGCATTTATGCTTTACGTAACTAATTTCTATTTTCTCTTGATTTTGTCGTAATTGCTAAATAAACCTGAAGATTTCATACAAAACAATTATTTTTTGTTACTTCCTCAGCATTTCATAAAACACAAGCTTCCTTCAGTCTTTTTTATTTAAATATTTTTAAGCAAATGAGGTAAATTCGGGAATTAATATTGCAATATTTAATGTTAAAAAATTAGAAGTCGTGTTCAACTCAAGCATTTCTCTTTCATTGGGCTTTATTTCTCAATTAGCATACAGAATAAAATTTGTGTTATTTAAGTCAAGGGACCTGTTATTTAGACCAAGAAATCTGTTAATTAGACTAAGGAACCTGTCATTCAGACCAATAACTAAAGTCTACGTAATAATATAGCCATTTTTTGCTTTGTGCTAAAAACAACTAACTAATCTTGTCCTTTTTTTTTCTTCTTTAATCGCATTGCATGCGGGTTAGCGCTTGTGCTTGGAGCAGTGTGACCGTTCCCAGTTCATATAAGCTAAGCTCTACTTTCAACATACCATAATCACTACTATACAATAATTTATTCATGCTTTATATGTAAAAAAAAATTATGTTATACTTCAAAAAAATCATCGAAAATAAAAAAGTATTTTAGAAATGTTTGCTTTAAAGTAAATAAATAAATGCTTAGAAGCAAAAAGAGGATTATAGAACTTGATATCATAATTAAAAAGTAGTTTATACTTTCCTTATAAACCAGTTATATTTCCAATACTTCTAAGAGATCTTAAGGTTAAATGAAGGACTCACTAAGAGCAAGAATTTTATGACGTCATAAAAAGAATACCAATGGAGTGAATAGAATCAGAAGCGAATCTCTATATTTACATTGTTTCGCATTTTATTCTATTAGTAAATAAACAACCAATAAAATTAAATGTATTAAATCCAGCTTGACAACTCATTGAACTTTGTATTTTTATCATAAAATGTTATTTCCTTCCGTTTTCTGAACAATCTATTTATAGTGAGAAATATGTATTTCGCTTCACTTTATTTGCATACATTGTCGCTCATTTCATTCTTTTTTTAATTAATTATTAATACTAATGGTAAAATATTTTTTTAAGTTTAATTCAAAAACAAAATAAGCATTTTTCAAACTGTATTATCCATACTACATATATATATACACTGATGAGGAAGAATCCCAACATTAAGAAAAAGTTATTGTAGAGTAAGGAAATTTTGGCAATGCGCTTCTTTGAGTAACATGTTTAATTGATTACATTTTCAAAATCACAGATTAATGCAATTGTGAGAAAACTATTTCCAATGTGAAATACTGGTACATTAATAACCGGTGTACCTACCAGAATTTTGATTGCAAGCGTGCAAACGGGCATGCATTGTGTCATTAAGATGCCGTATGTCATTTTACGAGATGGAGTTCTATGCTTGTTGCACATGGTCAGTTAATACGGGGATAATGAATGCTTGTTGTAAATGACCCCGAAGTTGTCGTCCAATGATGTCCCATACGTGCTCGATTGGTGAGATATCTGGTGATCTAGCAAGCTAAGGCAACCTGTCGATATTCTGTATAACATGTTGGGTTGCAACAGCAGTATGAAGGCGAGCATTATCCTGTTGGAAAATACCCCCTTGAATGCTGCTCATGAATGGCAACAAAATAGGTTGAATCACTAGATTAACGTACAAACTGACAGTTAAAGTGCGGAGCAATATTCAACTAACCATGTCACCAAAGCAGAACCGACTTTCATCAGAAAATACAATAGACCTCCACTCTGTCCTCCAGTGAACTCTATCTCGACACCACTCGTCGTAAACAGCAGTGGTTTGGAGTGAATGGAATGCAAGATACTTGCTCGGAGCTGTTCCTGAAGTAGCCGATTTGTAACAGTTTGCTGTGTCACTGCGGTGCCAACTGCAGCTCGAATTTCGTTAAGGAAGAGGTTTCCGCAATCAGGATCTTGAGATTTTGCTTTTTGGGTCGTAATTTAACTAACTGTTACATTATGAAAATGACATACAAAATTAGTCTTTCCCGTCTTTATTCAGAGATTATGAAAGGGAACGAGTTGCAAAAAAATCTTTAACGTAATCGAACGTCATCCAAAAGGGGAAATTTAACCATCTTGATTCGTTTTAGCAGATAACTCCATGCAGACTATAGGGAATTTTTGGGATATCCTTAATGAGAATATTTCCAAGAATTATTCCTCATTAATTTCAGGAAATAATCTTTTAATTGGAATATTGAATTTTTTTGGCTCTTTGTGAAAAATTGATTTCTACGTCTTAAAATTAGTAAGAGACTCCATTCTTGGCTATAAATTAAAATAAAAAGACTCGTGTGTGATATTCTGTATGATATATATAGTAGTCTGTAAGTTTAACACGAGTTTTCATAGCAACTTAATATCTAAATTGGACTTGTCTGTCTTTATGGAAGCTATTTTTCTTTTGATATAGGAGAAATTAATGAGGTATTATTTATGTTAAAAGAAAGTTATGTGTAACATGATGTGTAACATGAAAGTTATGTGTAGCATTAGTTTTGTGTAACATTAGTTATGTGTAAATGAAAGTTTTTGTAAAGTCTGTCAGGCTTTTTTTATGAAAGAGCCCCTGGCCTCCACATTCTACAAATGCTCTTTACAATCCTCGTAAACATTCTAAATTCAATTACCCGCATTGAAATAAATATTTTTAAAAAATGCAACTTTCCTTTAAATTGCTGCTTTTTTACATTCTTTTTTAAAAAAAACACTGTAAAAAGCTTTATATGTATAAACATTGACATCAATTCACTAATTTAAGAATCTCTATAATTCTCCAGCTGGTGACTACTTTTGATGTTTTTAGTCTCTTAGCTAAAAATTTTTGGAAGAAGGAAGGGTATTTGAACGCCTAATAAAAATAATACTCCTAAATTTGTCTGAAAGCAAATATAAATTTTCATCATTTATTTTCATGGTATTAGTAAAAGAATGAATAAATTTACAAAGTTTTAAAAAAAGGGCAAATAAATGTGATTAGTTTCGTATCTATTAAAATGCTGTTTTAAATTAAACGATTTAATTAATTTAATTATATTTATTATAAATATGGTATACACTCGCATAATAGATATTAGTAATTACGGAAATTGAATCATTCATGCACTAAGAAAAAAATTATGATCAAAACTGCCAGAATAGGGCAAAAATTTTACCATGTTTCTGGAGCTATGAGAACGCCAAGAAGCTCGGTAATATTTACTCGGCACTTTAATAAAATTAACAAAATATAGTTTTATTATATGTGATAAAATTTTGGTGAATATGGTAAAATTCAGTAATTTTTCATGATACCTTAGAGCATGGCATGAAAGCCATTTATGCGGTTAAATTTAATTTGTTCACTTTTGCATTTTTACTAAATGTGTGACAAAAAGAACTATAAATTCGAAAACCAGAATTTCTGGTTAATAGTTGCCATAAAAATGGAAAAATATATATTTTGGAATAACATATATTTTGGTTATTATTAGTTATTATTACAAGAATTATACTTTTTTTTACCGGAAATGTCATTATAATAGAGAATGGTAATTTTTCCTAAATTTTTTCCACGTGTAGAAGAGTTAAACAGTCTTATTTTATTTTATATCAGAATCAATAGCAAAACATAATTATCAAGTGTAAACTGGTTATTTTTTTAATTTCACGCATTGCCGATACATTCCAACAATGTGTTTAAAAAAATATTCAATTATCTTTTTTAAGATAAATTTATTTTTATACATGATTAAAACTGTTGAAATAATTACTTGTACTGCGAATTTCACTCATTGCTTTTTCCTTCTGAATGAATATGAATTGCGTTTCATTTATCTTCTTAACAAATATTTGAGCACCATCTCTAAGATTTTTTATACAAAGCTCATTATATTTATTACAGTAATTACCATTGACGTCTTTCAGTAAATATTTTTAGAATCATATTTCTCAAAATCAGTTACGAATTGGGTATTATATCCAATTCATTGAAGTTTCGAAAACTTTTCATTAAAAATAATGAGATCCATTTAACTGTTTCAAAATCTAATTATCGGCTCACAGTGCATTTAAAAAAAACTTTTTTATTTCCTTTTCAGGTTTTGTTAATCAGGCGTGATAAAAACAAATACAAAAATCAATGAAATGCTTATAAATGAATGGTTGAGCAACATAGTGTATAGTTAGAATTCTATTTATGTTCAAATAAAATTATTTCAAAAGATTTTGTTTTCACGAATATTTTAATTAAATTTGTTGTCAAATTTAATTTCATCTACCTTATTGATTGAATTGTTGTATTCCAGTTATAGTTCAGATATAGTTTACAACATTTCTTGATCACCTTATTTAGAGTAATGTCATACTCCTTACGTTTGGCACTATATAGTCGACTCCAACTCTTGTGTCATTAAACACTATGTTCAACAACTCTATTGTAAATAGTGTAAGTAGTGCTATTGTTAATACCTACCTATTCAATTAAGTACTTTAAGTATTTATTTATATCTAAAATATTTCTTGTATTGGGCTTCTTTTCAAGTGAACAAAGATCCACGATCCAGAGAAACCTCAGTAATCTTTTTTTCTCACGTTCTTCTTTGTGTCAGACTTAGTTTTTACACAATATGTTCAACTTACCTAGAGTGATCTGCTGTGGCTCAGTTAACTGAGCCACCGCAGATCACTCTAGGTAAGTTGGTCAAACCTCACTCAGGTGTGGTTTCAATCCCAGCGGTAGCATGTTGTTACGAATTCCGCCCCTGGCTCTCATCGACCACAGTGCTGTCATAATATATCATCAGTGATAAACGGATCATAGGTTAGGATCCCCTTGCTGTCGGTCAACCGGGGTAGGTTTTTGCAGCATTTCTCTCCATGTGGTGTAAATTCGGGTTATTTCCATTAAAAATTGCTTGTCTCAAAGTTTGCTTCAGGAGTTTCCTTGTCTTCAGAGTTAGGTTGAAAATTACAAGGCCACGGAATTAAACATTGATAGTAGTAAACTCAGAATTGGATTGACTGTTCAACACCTGTTACGAAACAAAATAAAAGTTTCCTAGAGTAGTATTTAAGATTTTTATCTGATTATATTTACTGTTCGATACAGTTTAATACAGTTACAAATGTAATTTTGAAACCCAAATTAATCTACTATTTGACTCAATGTAAAATACTATATTGTCTATCCATTAAATCCTAGATTCAATTTCATTCATAATATCGTTAGTGCAGAATGTCTTACATTGTGCTGCTATAACCAATCAAGTAGAGTTATTTTCAGGATTTTCAGGATTGTTTGCTCAGATTTTTACAAGCTTCATCTCATTTTTTTTTACGTCTATAGAATTTATTTGGTAAAATCCACCTTATATTTTTTACGCATTTATGATATTTTAAATTGTATTTACGACTTTTATTTGTTTTTATTCACTTTGTTGTCTTTGGTTGTATCTCCTTTAATTCAATTTTATTTAACTGCCAATTCAATCTATTTCGTGTGTGTGTATGAGTTTCTTTTTTACATAATTTTGTTCCACTTAATATTCTGAAATAAACACGTACTGGTATTCGAGTTTAAAAGGATGCTCGCAAAATATTAATGAAGTTGTTGTGCTGACTACCAAATAACAAGACTATTATCAAGAATATTCTATATTACACTGTATTTTATATTGCACTGTTTTAGAATAATTATTTAATGGTTTAAAACCGTTTTACTAACAAAAAGGTTTTTTCTCCGTTTTTCACTCTACTCACAGGAGGATTAAAACCGTCAATTGCAATTCTAGCTTTTACCATGTAGCTTTGCGCTGTAATTTTACCTTTTCTCCAATTATTTTACAATAATATTCTATACTTGCTCTTATTTTTTGACAATTACTTTATGGATTTTTACAATCGTATAAATAAAACTGCGATTTGAAGCAAAATTCTCACTTTCACTATTTCTTCATAATAAAAAACTTGAGCTGCAGTGGCTCAGGGAACGGAACACGAATGAAGTTACCCAGTTCCGAATCCCGACGATGACGGGTTGATGCAAGCTCTGCCGACACAAAATATTACGAATAAAGTTTTACTTTGGAATTTTCACAGAAAAATTTTGGTAAATGTACGTTGAGACAACTAACTTATTTTTACTGTTAAAGCTTATTTTGTCGCGGTGAAAAAGCCAGTTGAATTACGAAGTTTTTTTTTTGTTGTTGTTATTTCTTGTTCGGCTAAAAACCGTCAAGGTTACGGATTTACTTCGTAAATTTTACGGTTTTTCACAGACAACCTAGCTACTGGTTTAAGGCGAGATAGTACTTCACGAAATTTTACGAGGAAATGTTCAGTGTAAAAATACTTATTAAAATATTCTAATATCTAATAATGACATATTTTCCCATCCATTTTTATTTGAATCCCTTGTGTTAAGCTAGAGTTTTGAGTCGACACAGTTTTCTTTGTTTGTACATCAAACAATACAAAGCTTAAGAAAATGAAGAAAAAAATCCACAACTTGAACATCCACGTGAATGTTATCACTATTTTTTCTTCTCCTACTAATCTTTCAGTATTGACTTTAATGGTTTTCTGGCACTTCCCTGGAGACCTATACTTCCATTTCAAACATTTCCTTAAGTGCTGCAAAATGCTTGAAAGCTGTAGCTACTCTTATTCCCAAATCAGTGGTAAACTCTCAATCACTCTTACTGGTTTTTTCACAGATCCCATTGAGCCTATTTAATGGAGAGTTTCATTAAACTTAGTTTTATATCATTTTCTGAAGTTTTTCTCCCCACATATCTTGCGGAAGCCATTAAAAGAAAATATCCGAAAAGTTAATTTTTATTGATTGACTCTATTGTTGAGCTTTTAAGAACATTTTAACAATGCGTAAAAAGATATCATTATTCAATAAAGTGAATAATTGTAAATTTTATTGTATGCGTCTTGTTTATTTGATAGGGATACCTTTATCGTGGTTAAGATAAATAAAAAAAAAAGTTGTAATAATGACAGTTCGAAAAATTTTTGTCATAATACACGAGAAAAAAATCTGTTAAAATTACCGTACTATATGGTAATGACGTTTCTGGTATAAAAAAAAAAAGCATTATTCTGGTTAATAAAACCAAAATATTTATATATAAGCATTCATTTGATAATTTTTCCGTTCATATCCAAACAGTTTACCAGTAATTCCGATTTTTAAAACTGTAGTTCTTATTACCATACACTTAGTAAAAAATACAAAACTGGAAAATAAATTTAACCAAATAAATGTTTTTTATGCCATGCTTTAAATTAGGATAAAATTACCGGATTTTACCATAGTCATCAAATTTTATCGCACATTATAAAGCTATATTTTGTTGTTAATTTTGAACAAGTTCAATTTTAATATTTTCAATTTTTAAAGATAATTTTTCTACAAAAATTACCAATTTTTTGGCGTTCCCATAAAGTTAGAAACACGGTAAATTTTACTATATTCCATTAGTTTTGATCATGCACTTTTCTCAGTGTAAGTATATTCCATACGCTTTTTTATATCGCACCATAAAATAACTATCCTACACTCTTCTTTTTTTCTTCCATCCACTTTTTTTCCATTGTTCTCTAACGTTGTCTTACAGTTTTTTGTGTAAGTTTTATTCTTATATTTAAAGTGGTTTCACAATGCATCTTGTACTTGTCTTGTACTGTACTCTTGATCATCCTTATGTATGATATTTTTATATTAAGGTGTATAGATAATTCTGATTTCTTCAAGATAGCATCACTGTACAATTTTTAGTTTATTTTCTGTAACTCATCTAAAATTAAACTTAGCAAAGTTTGAGTTTAACATAAGCAGAGACATTATTTGAATGCAAACATTTCTTTATAACAATGCAAAGAACTTTTTCCTTAGACATAAAATTTGAAGAGAAAAAAGATACTATGAAGTCTTCCGCTCATGATTTAGGTCATAAAAATCATCTTAATAATTTGAATAAATTTAAATAACCAGTCAAATATGCTCTTTTAAAAACCATACTAGTTCTAAATAAATAAAAATATAGATTTTATGGATGAAACTTGTTGATCAAAACCTAAAATGAAATATTTACCATGTATTCAATTGCTTGTATGAATTTAAGCAGTATTTAAACAGTGTCAGTATAAACTCAAACAAATGACCAAGTTTTAACTTCATAGGTTTATTTGAGGTCTAGAAACTTCGATTGCAAGTTGAAAATATTTGAATAGAGAAAAATAGATTTTAAGATAAAACTTTGAATAAATAACTTTATATAAAATATTTAAGTTTGCAAATGATTCCAATTTAAAAAATAGGTGGATATATTATTCTCTGTTTTCATTTAGTGGGTTTCAGCATTTTCTTTGAATTATGCAGATTTTTTGAGTATTATCAAATTGCTCAAAAAAAAATTGGTCATAACATATATTTTTTATCAAACAGTCGAAAATCTTGTTACTGAAAACACACTAGACCCGTTAAAGTTTTAGTAATTATAAAATTCGATTTTTTAGATTCTAATTTAATTTAAAAATTATTTAGCTTACAAATATCAGTGTAATTATAATTCCACTATCACTAGAAAAAAATTCTCCAACAAGTGCAAATGTATATATGTAATGTAAAAGTACAAGTGTAAAAGTGTAAGCATATATATATATNAGTATGATTTATAGGATATATACTTTTTTTATAATGCCATTACATATTTCTATTAATATAAAAAGTTTCAGAGTCTTTTATTCACTTTACTTTTTTGGGATTTTATGAACGAAAAATGACATTTTTCTTGAGAATGACCCATATATATATTTTAACCACTTTACAGTAAAACCTGACCCAGTACGTGGCTTAGTATGATCATTGCTGCCAATAAACATTAACTCAATAAGGAGACATTTTATGAGAAAATTTGTTTTGGAAACAGCCTCCTGCTGCGTCATATATATATTACATCTGATTCTCTTAAATTCATTAAAATCTCATTCTCCTTTCCCCAAGTTTTCTGTTATAAACAATTTCTCCCACTGAGAAAAAAATATGGTCAAACCTACCAGATTATGGTAAACTTTAAAATGGAAACAATAAAAATCTCTGTAATTTTCATCCAAGTGCTTTGGTGATGATTTTAGTACAATTAACAACGAAGTATAATTTTACAAAATGTGATTTAAAAAATTTAATTTTAATATGAAACCTTAGAGCATGGCATAAAAACCATTTATTTAGATAAATTTGTTTTTCAGTTTTGTATTTTTGCTGAATGTGTGACAATAGGAACTAATTTTGAAAACCAGAATTCTCGGTAAACCGTTACCATATGAAAGAAACAATTTCTACATTTATGGTTCAAATACCATATAATTTGATTTCATTCAGCAAAATTGCGCTTTTCATTTACCAGAAATGGTATAATCAAACCGCGCAGTAGTTTTGCCAAAATTCAGTTCTCCGTTCACTTTTAAAGAAAACGCCAAATCTTCAAACGACTTCATTCCATTAATGGGATAAAAATCAATGCGAGTTGTTTTCTAAATACATTTAATTTGTCAGCAAATAAAAGCGAGATTTAAAAATTTTAATTATTGAGGTTTAAAAATTTTAAATGAAGTAAATATTTTGAAAAGTAATGAGTAAGCATTACCTTAAAAAAATAATTACTTATTTTTTCTTTGCCTAGAGTTCTTTCAATATCTTAATATATTAATTTATGAAGCAACAAAGGTCGTAAACATCTCAACAAAAGCTCATAAAATATTACGTTCGTTTTATTGTTTTACATATCGGAGAATTTGAGTAAATAGATTACTTTTTCCACACTGAAAGCATTTCATCGAAGTTAAATGTTTCTTTTTCCGAAAACATTTTTTAAATATTTTATACCATCATATTAACTCTTAAAATTTTAGGTTCTTTTCTAAATATTTTCTATTTACATTCATGATTTCTGCGCAGAAAAAAATTCTGGTAAAATATATGTGAAGTATATATATATATATATATATATATATATATATACACTC
>NC_092214.1:62942539-62975138 GCF_043381705.1 Parasteatoda tepidariorum
TCAAGGCTGAAAACATACCATTGAATAATAATTAGATTTATATTTCAAAGGAGGAGTTATTTTTAGAATCTTGTCCCTCTTTCACTTCCATATTAGGAAGCATTAAATGATTTTCCATAATGCGCAGAGTTACAAAGGTATGTACGACTGGAACCTAATTACATCATTCCCTGTAGTATTTAATGCGGGACCGATGGTTTTCGCATGTCCCTTGCTGAATAACGTGTTCCAATAAACAACTGCCGGAACCATCCGGAGATTTGTCCACACCCCCTCACTTGCGGAGTGGGGATGTGAACTGTTATAACCACCAGCCTAACTTTAAATAAATCTTTTTATAACGTATTATGGCTTTTGACTGCATTATTAAAGCTGAATACAACAATGATAACAGGGATGTAGCCCTGTTATTATATATATATATAATACAAAAATTATAAATACTTTTGTATTAATAGAAGCATTAAAACTCTTTTCATAAAGTGTTTTTGGTAAAGAATAGGTGTAGAGGTATTCTATTTTGGGACTCAATGCTGAAAACATACCACTGAATTATAATTAGATTTATATTTCAAAGGAGCTATTTTTAGAATCTTTCCCTCTTTCACTTCCATATTAGGAAGCAGTAAATGATTTTCCTTGATGCGTAGAGTTACAAGGTATGTACGATTTGAGCCTTTTCACCTCCTTCTCTGTTAGTATTTAAAGTAGGAGCGATTGTTTTTGCGTGTCTCTTGCTGTATGATGTGTTCTATGTAAGATCTGCCCGAACCATCCGGAGTTTTGCCCACCCCCTCCCTTGTGGAGAGTGGATGTGAAATGTTATTGCCACCAGCCTACCCGTAAATTGGTTCACGGCTGAATTATTTAAGCTAGTTGTAACCAATGATAACAGGGATGTAGCCCTGTTATTATTATATATATATATATATATATATACAGTGATTTGTGGAGCAAAGGAAGAAAAAAAGACAATAATTAATTTAAGAATTAAACTTAAAAAATTATTTAATTAAGAAGGAAAATAAGTATAACAGCGACATCGATAGCGGAGAGCTGCCTACACGCAGCGTTGAAGAACGAAGACTGAGGACCTAAATTAAATAATTCTTAAGAAAAAGTCAAGCCAATTCAATATTAAGGGACTTTTCCCGTTCAGACACTCTGGCACCATGGATTCCGGGACCTTTCCCTTGTAGACAGTCTGGCACCTTTCAACACGGAAGTAGGTGGTTTCAAGGATGATGGATGATTAGCAATAACGACTACTATATATACCATATACGGTATTTAAACCACTATAATAAGCAGTTATCGCTCTTAAGAGCTCTTCTGAAAAGATGAATTTAGTTGTAAACGAAGGCAAGACCAAATACATGCCAATTACACCTGCAAATTACAAAGATTTGGAAACCAGAAATTCTAAATTTGAACTTGTTTGCATTTTCGCTTATCTTGGTTCAAATATTAATGCCCTAAACGATATAAGCATGGAAATAAAAATACGCATTACAGCAGCAAATCGATGCCTTCACCGCTTAGGAACATTTCTAAGATCAAAATTAATTAAAAGACGAACAAAAATATAGCAATATAAAACAGTCATTAGACCTTTCTTAACTTATGGATCCGAAACTTGGTCGTTAACTAAATAACAAGAGATCTGATAGGTGCTTTTAAGAGAAGAGTCTTAAAAAAAATTTCGGTGCTATAAATGTGAATGGCTCATGAAGACAGCGACATAATTTTGAACTATATAGGATAATCAGGGATTATCAACAAATACATCAAAAAAAAGTCTCTTAAAACTTGCGGGTCACATCTGCCGAATAGACCCACCTTTCTTCCTTGACCTTTAAGGTCTTCAATTACAAATCAATGGGAACTAAAGTTAGAGGTAGGCCTAAGATCAGATGGCTTGACTGTGTGGTACAGGATTTCAAAATACTAAAAATTACTAACTGGAGAACAATCGCAAAGAAAGGAGTGGAATGGAGGAAGGTTCAAGAGAAGGCTCTGGCCCACAAAGAGCTGTCACGCCAATAGAAGAAGAAGAAGAACCACTATGAAAACCTATTAAAATTTACGATATTTAAATCATTTGGTAATTTTTCCATTCACATGGCAATGGAGTTCATTTGAATTTCTGGTTTTCAAAATTATAGTTCTTACTACCACTCTTTTATTAAAAGTTAGTAAAACATTTTTAGTAAAAAATACAAAACTGAAAAGTAAATTTGACTGAATAAATGGTTTTTATGCTTAAAATCTAATTTATCATGATAAAAATTACCAAATTTTACCACATATTATAAAACCATATTTATTTGTTAATTTTGCCAAAATCTTTACCAAAGCGCTTCGGCAAAAATTATCGAGCTTTTAGGTTTTCTCATAGAGCCAGAATTAATGTAAATTTTACAATATTCGGGTAGTTTTCCCGAATTTTTTTCTCAATGTATAAGCTCATAAATTAAGCTCTTTTATAGGTTTTTTCTGTTTATTTTCATAATTTCAGCAATATATTTTTTATTTATGTTTATATGATTATTTTAAATTGCATATAATTCCTTTTTAAATTATAATTTAATAAGGTTTTGTGGAATTTTTAATTAGCAATGAAATTTCGTAAAATTATTTTTTTGATTATAAAAATCTTAATATTACTGTTCAGCAAACTAAAAACTCTTAAACAAAATGCAGAACACTTGCAATATAATTTTTCAAAATACTGAACATTTGACATTGAGAAAATCAGCAACTACTTAAATTTAAGGAAAAATAGAAAAAAAACTGTTGAAGTTTATGAAAATTTCAAAATTAAAGGATTAAAATATCTTATGATGAATTGTTGAGCATCTGATTTTTATAATCTCTTAAGCGCTGAATAAAAGTTGGATAAAGAAATTTATATTCTGTTGAATAGATGGACATAAGTAATATGGTTTCTTTAAAAGGTCTGTTGAAATTTGCGGATTTATTTTGTAATTTATCTAGCAGTATATCGGACATATTATTTTAAAAACTATAAACTTTCAGAAAATGTAAAAACTATGTTGTGCCGCTAAACATTCAACCAAATATTTATTCAATAACAAGAACAAAAGTATTCGATATAAGAAAGTAATAATAAATAGTAATAACCTTAAACTAATCATGTTTCTCGGACGCTATTTCTCGAAATTAGTTTACAAGAATTGTGTCAGTAAGAGTAATTTGGTCATCCAAGTTTTTATTTTTAGAATCCTAAACGTGTTTTTTCAGCATTTTATTTTATCACTGCCTTTGAACAGCAGCTTTATATCTGATTTGCATCTATAAGTGCTCATCATCGTAGCTTTGCAGTTTGAAGTACAGCACAGAAGGTAAGGTTGGTTGTGGAAATTTTTGGCACAAGGGACAAAAAGGGCTATACCAGAAGGTAAGGAAACTCCTAAATCAAGTATTTCGACAAACTCGCTTTCATTCGATGTTTTTTAATGGAACTAACCCATATTTGCTTTACATGGAGAAAATAACATGAAAACCTCCCACAGTTAGCCCGATGGAATTCAAACTCATCATCTTTCCACATGTGGTGATATATTTATTACATTAGCAACGTGATCGGCCTGAGCTGGGAACTCAATGGATTTAGATTCTGGGAGATTAACTCAATTATTTTTTTCACACGTGCATTTTTATAAATATATATAATTATTTCGAGTTCCACTTAATCTAAATGACTGCTGGTTAAAATAGCTGCAGGTAACACGAAATGAATTATTGTGAAGAGATATATTTAATAAGCGAAATTATAAATACTGTTTGTGCGGTTGAAAACTTTGTATATTTAATTATGCAAAAATGATTTAAGAATATTCTTCCGTAAATTAAAAGAAATGAAAGCATTTGTATATTTAACTATAAAAAAATGATTCAAAAATATTTTTCTGTAAATTAAAAAAAAGTGAAAGAAAGCCGTATTACATAGAGTTGAATTGGATTGGTTGTAAGGTTTATTGACAAAAAATCCTAAGGAGGATATGCTGCGCCAAACAATACGTTATAACAGATCAAAAGGTAAAATGTACATTACAATTTTATCTTCATAAAATACCAGAAGAAATACAATAGATCTGTATAATTAAGAGTTTGTTATCTTCTTTGTGTGATTGTTACAGTTTTCTCTACATCGAATATAAAGTTGAAATTTTTCACCAAGTGAAGCAAATTATAGAAATAAAAGAATTCTTTTTGGTGGTCTTACTAAAAAATTAATGAAAGTGTTAAAAAGAGCAAGAGTAACGATACAAGAAGGTACAAACCAAAAATGATCATGCTTTATTGAGAATGTATAAAATGGTGTGGAAAGAACAGTTTTGGGATACCACAAGGGGAAAATAAATTGCGATTGATTTAGAGCATGGTGTGGCAAGACCACCTTGTACTGGTACTGTACCAGAAGTTTCCAATTTGCGAATGAGATCGTAAAACCTTCTGTTCTGGAAAGTTTCTTTTCACGGAAAGTTCTTGCTTTAATTCTACCTAGATAATTTCTTTCTAAAAGGTTTTCACGTTAATTTAAAAATATTCGTTCGTTTTTTAAACACATTAGACACCACTATATATGTTGAGATCTGAAATTTTATGAAACATTTGTTATTTCTTTATGTTATTTTTGTTGTATTTCAAAATAATTGATCTCGAAAGATTTAAAATATATATTGGTCCCTAAATAACAACATTGGAGTATAATAAATATTGAGGTTATTTCATTTAAAGACTACATTATTTATTAAATAATAAGCAGGAATAATTTTCTTTATAAAATGATCACTTTCCATTCCATTTACTGGGATTAAAATTATTATTTGACTATTCCTTAATCATCTCATTTGAATGTTTTCTTGTACAGTAATCTTAAAGAAATACTGGAAGCGGAAATACTTCATCAATTAATTTAACGTTTTCCAAATGGATAAATATTTTCATATATTTATTTATGTAGGCTAATCTACAGAAAGTCTAGTTTTATCATATAATGTAATGATACTCATTATTCGACTTTTAGATAAAAATTTTATAAGCAAGGAATGCTATTGTGATTCATATTTAGAACGAAACAACACGGAAGCATCGTTTTTCATCAGATTTTATGAACATGGTTTAAAATGCGTGCTTAAAAAATTAGACAAAGCATTTGCTTCATTTTTCAAGTAGCTATTAAAAGAAATAACTATTAATCCAAATAATTTCGAAATACAAAAATAACGTTGCGCATATTTTTTACAATCATTTATTTAACAGATTTTACAGATTGACTGTCCTTTTTGGAACTTTTCCATTAACAAAATTGTTCTAAAGTTTTTTGCCACTGCGGAGACAAGGATGTTTTCAAGTTTTCAAGGTGATTAAATTTTTCATGGTTGTCTATAGAATATCAAAAGAAAGTTTAGGAAAATTGACGTTTCTTTACGTAACCAACAATTTTTTTTTTGGGGGGGGGTTGATTCTATATAAAGTGCTTGAAGAGTTATATTTGCAATATATTTTTCCCTCTGGCGCATGCAGGGAGAAAAAAATTTTGATTAAATAACCGCACTGTAATGTCGTTTCTGTAAAATATTAACCATAATTCTGGTTAATAAAATCAAGACATGCAGTATTTAAGCATTAATTGAGTAATTTTTCCATTCCTATGGAAATGACTTACCGGAAATTCTGGTTTTTAAAATTTTAGTTATCACTACACATTTAGTGAAAAATACAAAACTGAAAAGAAAATTTAACCAAATAAATGGTTTTTATGCCTAGTTCTAATATATTATGATAAAATTACCACATTTTACCACATTTACCAATTTTTATGGTACATATTTTATTTTTAAATTTACCGAAATTATTAACAAAGTTAAAATTGCAGAGCTTTTTTGATATTCACATAGAGTCCGAAAAACGGATTAAACCGGTAAAATTTACTTTACCATATTCTAGTAATCTTGAGCTTACTTTTTTCTCAGTGTATAATGTTTCAACCGACATCGTATTACCTCCTTCGGTAGTTCTATTTTATTTTTGTAGGATTTCTTAGGTGACTCCCATCATCCTAACATTTTCGCGTTTCAACGCGAAAATTGGTCTTTTATACGGTATATAACTGTTTTATCCTATTTACAATTTTATCTGATTTTATTCGGTTTTAAATGCAAATTTTTAGTGATGTTTTACCTTGTTTGCATTTTATTAGGTTTTATTCACTTTTGAATACTTTTGTTACGTTGTGTACAGTTTTATAAATTTAATGTGTTTTTAACTAGAAGGAATTTTAGTATTCAACTTTAAATTTATTTTGAAACCATTTGTTTGGAGCAGCTTATCCTCATTTGAATCTTGGCCATTAAATTCTACATTCAATTCAATTCAATTCAATTCAATGCTCCATAAACTCTAAATTGGCTAAGCAAAAAAAAATTTCACATACATATCGCACGTCAGCAAACCAGCCAGCGTAATTTCATTTCCAAAAGAGAAAATTTATAGCGCTTTCAAAATGAAATCAACATATATAAAGTCCAAATAATTTAAAATAAAAACAATTAGGCACACATTTTCTTTTTATATTGTCTTACACAGATGATTGGTGAGCTGAAAGTACTGAGTTCGATCCCGGCAACTGACAAAGCAAACCGCCTCTATATGCGGCAAGGTGCACGTTAAATCTGTTGTGACTGAAAGTTCTCTCATTGGTTGTGGTGTGGGTTTTGGAGAGCTCCGGCGATGTCTAGGTCAACTGACCAGGTCAAAACTACGTAGTATTCCCACTATTATCGTTAAGAGATGGAGCACAAGAAATGAGATTATGTGCTTGGCCATGGTTGGGTGATGATAATGTAATTATATTGGTTAAAAATTGAAAAAAAAATGCCTTCAAATCTGTTTAGTAATGGGTTTGTTAAAAACAAATAACTGAAATTTTTAAGGATTAATTACTTTAGCTCAGGAAGAAATTTACCAAATTTTGTAATAATTGCCACCACAAAAATTCAAAATCAGTGAAATATTTAAAATATTTCCCATGCTCATTCAGTAAAATATTTATTTAAAAAACGAGGCGCAAAGTTCATTATAATGCTACTCAGTTATAAATTTGAAAGATATTTTGCATCTTTAAAATGAATGATTGAATGATATGAGAATTCATCTGGTATAAAGAAGTTTTTTAAAAAAGGTCAATAATCCTAATAAAGTGCATTGAGAGAATAATCAAAATAGAAAAGAAAAGATCTAGACTTTTTGGTTGATAAAGGAAGGGAATAAATATCTTGCAGCTCATTAGTTGGATAGAGATAATAAATTCTTATCAGTTTATTCCAGAAACTTCTGGAGATGTGGTGTATTTCAGCGTTAATTGAAATCTTCCTTTTGGCTGTATTGGTACTATTGTCCTATAGTAAGATCAGCAAATTTCCTTTATTCTTTACCCATTATTTGCCCTAATTAGAGTTTATAATTGTATTGCGCTTTTCCCAACTATTGTCTATTGTACAACTTAAAGAAGATTCAAAATTAATTAAATTCATGAATGAGGAAACAATAAATAGAGTAATTACTTTTGGACAGAAAATATTACTAGCTTTATTCTTTTAAAAGTATAACTGAATTTCTTTTTAATCTAAGACAGTTTGAACTATATCTAGCATTACTCGAAATGATTTATAATTAAATTCTCTTAATACAAAGCATTATTTTTTTAGTTCAAGCAGATTTCATGCAAGCATTGAGATTCGATTTATGAATACTTACCAGTAACTGGCGCGGTAAAGCCATTTTTGGCTCTTGTGCCAATATACTTCAGCCAACCAATCAGGAATCTTTAAATTGATTAGCGTCACTAATACAGCTCAGCATTTTAAAGCAACCAATAGCTGACTTTTCAACAATACATTCAATAACAACCATTAATAAACAGCAATTCATGAAAGAATTATTCAAATATAAGTTTAATTTGCTCATTCCAATTTGACTTCAAAAAGACAACTGCCCACTGATTGTTCAACGGGAATAATAACTAAACATATTTTAATGACTTCAAAATTAAAACTCGTATTCATATACTGTGAAAAATTCTAGATCAAATTACGGTACAAAGTACCGGCACTTTGAATGCATCATCCGTAAAATCCATTTTTATCGTGATTTTTACAGTAATATTTCTTCAATTAGAATGATTCAGTGATTTTACGGTAATTATAACTGTAAAAATTACGGTATATCAGACTTTTTGTTCCCTTAATATGTTCCCGTAAAAAACAATTTACAGTAAAAAATTATCATCCCCCTGAGTACAATTACTTTTTATTATGATTTGAATTTGACAGTGCAATTTTATCTCTAATATTGAAAGGAACATTTACTACATCAATAATTATAAGCTAACAAAGTTTCTCACAAAAATTATGATTAATTAAGTTTTGCGAAAGAGAATCTCTACAGCTGGAAATTTAAGTGGTACGCATATTGCATTTTCAAGGTTAATTACGTGAAAATAAACATGGGAATAATTTCCTCTCTCGGATAATGTTTCATGTTAATGGATAATTATTTGCATGCTTCGGAATGTTTTAAATTAATTACTATTATAATATAATTATTACGCTCTTCTTTCACAAACTTCCTCAATTCTTATGTTTTATTAATATAGATTCAAGCCATTAGATTTTTCTTATAGCATCATAAAAATAGTTTGCTGAATATTGTCAATTATTAGCGAAAATATAGTTATTAAATGCTACTTTACTATAATTTTTCACGATTTATGAAGCAATGAGAAAATTTAAAAAAAACGCATTGTTTTCCCTCCAGATGTTTCCCTGTTGATAATTCATAGTAGTAAGCACAGTGATCGCAGAATCCTCAGGTACCCCATTGACATTTCCCCTTTTTTTCGTCAGACATAGTTTGCAACGTCATTTAAAAAGAACGCAAGGTTATTTTTTTTTTACTGAATACATAATTTTTTCGATATTTTCCTCAGTTTCCCATGTATTAAAATGATTTTAAAACCTTATCCTTTTAACCTTCAGCTTACAGTTGTCCAACAGTCAGTCTGAAAGCAAACATTTCAAATATCCCCCACCAAACTAAATGGAAAACAAGATTTTTCATATAAATAATAAATATATTTTCTATAACTAATCTAATCTTATAGAATACAGTTTTTGTAATTTTGTGATAAAACGCATTTTAAATCCAGTGTTTTTAAAGCTGTTTATATTAGTTGTTGTTCCCAGTGAAAGTAAGAGAAAAACATTCGATACAGTGTAAACATGATTTTTCCGGTCTTGTTATTAGCATTAAAATGCGGAAGGAGTAATGCTGTTGCAGCTTCCATGCAAAAGTGATAAATGAAAGTCAGGCCTCATATACGAATAACTTAGGTACATATTTGCGAATGCCATCTTAAGTAAGTAGAAATAAGGGTAAAGATCAAATATAGTAGCTAGGAAACAAGATAAATGTGACAGTCTCAACTATTTCTCCCACTTCTATGAAATTGTTGCGTACGAAATAAAGTATCTATTTTGCGAAAACAGAATAACTGATCGAGTACCATAACATTCATCCGACTTTTTTTATCCTTGCAAGTTTAACATTTTATGATAAAAAAAATAACTTTTGCAGAATATATTAGTGTTTGTTCATTCCGTAAATAATTCTCAAAAATATATGAAATTAAATTTTATACTTTAAAATTCCTGTGCGCCGTGCTTGACCTTTTTCCTGAGAATTGTTAAAACTAATTAATTTAACCCTTTCAAGACCAGATCCTTTTAAACAGAACGATAAACTTCAACTTTAATGTACTAAATAAGGTAAAAATGCAGAAATAAAATAAAAAATAGCTATTTGAGTAATTGGTTGTTTAGTGGAACACGTGAGTCCCACCAGATTTTTTAGGCGTGACACGTATGTCCCAGTGGAGTTTTCGTCTTGGTGAAGTTTAAAAAAATTTCCTCACTTCAAAGTAATTTTTTACACTCTGTTTTCATTCCTTGAGAAAATGACAACTGATTTTCATTTGGTTATGAAAGAGAAGATATTTCAATGGTTCAGTTATAAAGAAAAATTGTAGTTAATTTAAACTGACTAAAATTTTGATTTTCAATTAAACTGTCTTATCATTATATTTTATTGCATGTCCTTAGGTATAACATATGAAAATGAATTGATGTCAGGGTATTTTTAAACTTATACTTTACACTTTTTCTCATTCTGTTTTCCTTCTTTAAGAAAATAATAACTGATTTTCTTTTGGTTATTGAAGAAAATATGTATTTAAATGCTTTTGTTATATAGAAAACTGATGGCTTATTTAGATTGACTTAAGTTTTAATTTTTATTTAAACTGCGTTATGATTATACCTTATTACATGTCTCAAGGAACAACATATGAAATGAATTGTAGTCTGAGCACTTTTGATCAAAACAAACCAAAAATGTATTAACATTGAAGATTATTTTCAGTGAAATCAAAAATTTGAATAATCAATTTTTATGCTTTTTTTTTATTTTTTAATTATTTTAATAATAAGTCTCAGAAGATTTGGGTTGGGAGAATTATTGTATTGTACAAAGATACAAAATTTAAAGCAATATTTGCATCTTTGAAAAGTTTCAAGCGAATGTCTAAAAAATATGTCAGAAGTAAAAGTTTGGCAAAATATTGCACAATAAAAGAATAAAACGAACAAGTTAAATATTATATAAATAGATTTCTAAAAAATTATCATTAATAATGTAATAATACGTAATATAATATAAGTGATAATAATATAATATACTGAATATTACGTAAAAATAATTCAAAAAATAAGCCTATATTATTGTTTGTAATCTTCCTTTGTGATCGCCTTCCAATTTTTGTTTCTCAATCTTATTATTCGGTAATTTATATTTTTTTCAATCCTCGTGCAATACAATTTAAGTATAACATTTAATTCAATAAACTTTATTTCTCCAAAAATAAAAGAAATTGAGATTGCAATAGAAAACTCCCCACAAAAGAAATTTTCTTGGAGAATTTCTAATAATCTAATCAAACAAAGCATGTCTTTACCATTTAATCTAATTTTAAACGTATAGTAGAGTACGTGTGAATTTGCAAATATATTTTTAAAAATCTTCAAGAAAATTCACTTAGCTATGCTCGTGTTTTTTTGTTTATCAATGTATTTTGTTGTTATAAGCATCACCAAAGAATCTTTAACTTAAATTCAATCAGGAAAGTGCGTACATTACCACTCGCCAACAGAGTTTAAATCTTGCAATCTGATAAATGAAATGACTAAAATAATTGTAAAAATGTGTAAAAAAATTATACATCTTTTTAAATAGTTACAAAGTTATAAGTTGCTGTAATCTTAAACTGACCAGCATTCTACTAAAACCAAAAAACGGGTAGCAAAACTACTTTAAAAAAAACATTCGAAAACTCACCCCTTCTGATTATTTAGAAAGAATATTTCTTTTAGAAAATCTCTGGGAAAGATTTCTATTCTTAGAATATTGAATCGAAAAGGTAAAGCAGTGAGTTTTCAAAGATCCGTATAGAAATTTTACTACCAACCTTTTTAGTTTCAGGAGGACGCTTGCCAGCTTAGTAGACTACAATATTCACCCTAAATATAACGACAATTTGTAAAACTGTGCGTTTGGTGCAGCATGTTTTTTCAGACCTTGTTGCCCTTTAATTTAGTATTCAAATTAATTGTTCGAAAGCGAAAGGCACTCTTAAGTGTAAAACTGTGGCTTTAATTTAAAAAACCGTAACATGCATGTCGTTATTGATAAGGTAAATTCAAAATATGAAATATGATAAAATGAAATAACTTAAAAACTTCTAAGAAAATATGTATAAAAAATTATATCTGTTTTAAAATAGTTACAAAGTTATAAGTTGCTGTAATCTTAAACTGACTAGCATTCTACTAAAACTAAAGAAGCGGGTAGCAACATTTCTCAAAGAACATTCAAAAACTCTTTACCTTTACTTTACCTTTTTGATCATTTAAAAAATTATTTCTGTTAGAGAATCTCTGCGAAAGATTTCTTTTCTTAGAATATTAAAACGAAAAGGCAAAACAGTGAATTTTCAAAGATCTGAATAGAAATTTTACTACCAACTTTTCAGTTTTAGGAGGACGCTTTCCAGCTAAGTAGACTAAATATAACGCAACATGTTTTTTCTGATCTTGTGCCATTAAATTCTGCATTCAAATGACTTGTTGGAAAGCGAAATGTAATCTTGAGTGCAAATTTGTTGCCTTAATTTTTTAAAAAAAACTTTGTATTCATGTGGTATTAATAAGATAAGTTCAAAATTAGCTGTTAGATTTTTTAAGACTGACTAGCTATAAACTAAAGAAAAATCAACGTGAATAAAGCACAAATGAAAATATATAAAGGGACATGCTATAGTTTCAGTTCTATTAACAAAAACTTTCTTCAATGATTAAACACTAAATTATGACAGAGAAAGTAAGGAGACAAACACATGCAAAGCATTTTAACCAATAGGGACAGACGAACAAGTTTGAACTAGAAAATAACAATAAACTACTTTGAAATATAAACCACTTTGCATGTGTTTGTCTTTTCACTTCCTCTGCCATTATTTAGTGCTTACACACTGAGGAGGTTTCTTGTTTAAGGAACTGAAACTATAGTGTGTCCATTTATATACTTACATTTGTGCTTTATTCACATTATTTTTTGCTATAGTCTACATAGCACAAAGTATACCCTATCCTTTGTAGGATAACTTACTATGGTTATAAATCAGTTTCTATCCATTCCTTATAATTCCTTAAGCGATTTACTAACTATGCTTTGTTCCGCAGAAAATAACTAATTCTAATCTATTTTACGATTAAATCTAATTAAATATCTCTAAGACATTGGGTACTTGCCGAAAATTTAAACCACAGTTTTAATACTGACCAGGTGTAATTATAGCCCTTTTTGGCTAATTGCGCCAGAAATCAATTACATTCCACGTCGAAATTTAATTGACTGTCCACACCGGATACTTTTCTTTTATTTAAACGGTACTTTTAAATTAACCAAGATTTCGAAGTAAGGTAACCTTTTTTGACTGTAGCGCTTGAAATTGAAAACTAACAATCTACCAGAAATCGATGGTATAATTTATATATCTATTTTAACCTCAATATTTTAAAATGTAAAATCGGATTTTCTTGATGACATTCCACACCGAAATCTTTCTATCTGAAGGATTCTGGGTATTTCTCCTTGATAAAATCGGACTTTTTATATCAACTTAATGTTGCGTGGTATAGCTGTTCTCGATGCTAAGCCAAAAAATTAAAACTACTTTTAAGAGGAAAAAAAAAATTTCAGAAAAATATTATGTACACTATGTGCACATTTTTGCTGTCCTATTTTCAGTTTAAATTTAAACACAGAATTTGATTTTACTATCTATGGAAAAAATCTGTACTGCAAATTATTTAGTGTGTTATTTGCTTTACAAATTTAATTCATTTAATTGAAATTATTTAATTTGAAAACTAATAATGCTCATTGCACTATGCGTTGATGGTTTGTTTTCTAAAACCCTATGAATGATTGTCCCCCATCAATTTACGACATTTATTTAGAAAAAGATCATTGATTGTTTTAAAATTTCTTTTGGCAAAGTATATATTTTTAGAAATTTATATTTAAATAACCAAAAAGTAAGAGACATAAAACCTTGATTAGTGAAAGACATTTAGTTTACCTTACTTCTGAGACGATTAAAATGGTAGTTTTGCAGTTCGGACATTGAAAAGTCTTTTTTCTGATTTAAATATATAAAGTGAACAATACTTTTTTCTGTTAGAAACAATATTTATTCCGTGCATTTTGAAGTCTGAAATCTACGATCATTACCAAGAACCTGATAAATAGCCAAATAAAGCTTCGCTATAAATCATATTTCAAAACATAAGCACGATGCTTGTTTTAAACAGATATAGCTGCTCTATGATATCTAGTTCACGTATTTAAATAAAACTATTTGAAAAATAATACTTATATTGAAAAATCTTCAAGAAAAAGTTAAACATGTTTTTATGTAAATTTTGAACACACTGAAGTTAAAGAACGAAGACAAACATTTGAATATATTTTAAATAATAATTTTAGTGTGTTTATTTTTCTTAAATAATACCTTGATGTCTTTATGTTATTTCAATATATTCTACGATAATAGTATATTTACGATGAGAAAAAATCTTCAGCAAATTAAATGTTTAAATTCTTCATCTAATTAGTAATTGTAAGGTTTAATGATATAAGCATCTAATTTGCCCTCTATCCATTGAAATTGTCAATAATAATAATTTATTCATAAAAACAGCCTTTTTGACTTTGTCAGTTTGTTAAACAGGTTTCAGTCTTCAAAATCAGGAAATCATAATAAAAAATATTTAGTTATAGTTTTACATCACATTCTTTTAAAATATCCCATTTCATTTTAAGAGATATTTTTCAAAATCAATATTTTTGTCGCTATTTCTTTTAAAAAAATTTATGGATTCTTCAACAATGAAATGGTTGCACCAAAAATAACAGTTAAAAATTTGAATTTTTCAAAAATCCTCTTTTCCTCTCGAAGCATAGCTTCGAATTCGATATTAGTTAGTTAGATGTTATTGAATTCGATATTAGCTCTCGAATTCAAAATAGTTATCTTATCTGATTAGAACATTTTACGTAGCAAGCTAGAATATGTTTACGTTCAAAAAAATAATGTATCTTTTTTCAAATGCGATATTTAAATAATATTAATGAAGGTGTAAGTAACATCAGTCATGAAAATCGAACTCAAATAACAATAAAGATACCTGATGAGATAATAACACCTTTGAGTTTCTATGCACTTTTGTTTGTTTTTTTTCTTTTTGTATTGTGGAAAAAGGTTAATATCGATGAGCTTCCTGGAGGAAAAGCCCCGTTAGGTTTACCATTATAGCCGAAGTCTTCCCACAGCATTTACGAGCCCCCGCATTGCTGTATATGTGGGGGAAAAAACTTACTATTCTCTCTGGTCTACTGTTTAATTTTATAGATTCTAGAAGAAATTTGCAAAATGAAAATAAATTAGCAGTAATCCATGTTGAAAGTTATTCAGAAGCAAAGTAGAGTAGAAAATTAAGGAATTATGCTGATCCTGATAGTTTTGTTAACTATTGCTATTAGCTATTGCAACATGAGAATAGAAGAGGATTTCTTCAGTATTATATGATAAAGTGGTGACTCGTTAACTGTGTGATAAGGCTGCAGTTATGGTGGTAAACTTAACTTAGCTTCTCGTCCAGCCTGTATGGAGGCTGCAGATAATCAAAAATTTTAGAAATTCATGTATTGTTATTTGCAGAGAGAAATAGTGGCCCAAGTTGAATTTTCGAGCAGGCAATGCCTCTATATATGTTACAAAATCTGAGCAGTGTTAGTTTTTGAATAATAGGGTGCAATTCATAAATGGCCATCCTTTCTACAAATCATTATATATACCCCAAAAAAACATGTAAGCTATCTTCAGTAGGATTACATATGACTCAAAATAGCAGTTTCAATTTGTGGTAGAATTGAAGGCTACCATCATTGAAACCTGGAATAGTATTGATGGCAATGTCCTCCAAGGTATATAGTAAAGGGTAAGCTGCATCATATATTTCAAGTCATATAAACAAGGCGGATTAGCTGTAATCAGATGTGACTTCATTTCGGCATGACACTTTTTTTCCTTCTTTTTCACTTATTCGATGGGTTTTTTTCCTATTTAGGTGGATCAGGAATTAAGTTAAACCTTGCAAATATATTTTAAATATAGATTTTTGTAATATTATATATATTTATATATGCATATAGCTTCTCATTAATTTTCTTTGCTTCCAGTTATTGCACAAAATCAAGGTGGCTTTTATTTAAGTGGAACACACTATGACTGTTTTAGTGTTATAATGCATTTGCTGCTATAATGTATGGTTGACTTTAGTTTTAAATTTCTTTTTGGAAGAAGTTCTCGAATTTTGCCTATTTCGTGTGTCTTATTATTATGCTTTTCATAGTTTGATCTGTATCTAACTATTTAGGCTCAGCGTGTACCATTTAGACAATATGCCATAAAACCCCATATTCAATTCAATTATTTGATGAGGTAAGCCCATTACCATAACCCCTCTACACTATATTGCTTAAATGATTATACAATATTAATTGAAAGAAATAACAATTCGGCTGGCAAGGGGGCAAACTTGATAAGTGTATGAAATTATTCCCTTATCACAGATTTTCCCAAATCAAATAATTCATCCATCATCAGAGAAAATATAATTGAATAATAGATGAGAAGCTTAGCGACACATTTTTTTAAAATTTTATTGCAATAACAAAATAAAAATATATTGAATATTTTTTCCAAAATAATCTTCTACCTAAACTATTGAAGTGAAAAACTTTTTCAAATAATTTGTTTTTAATCATGCATTTTTTTTCACTAATAGCTAATCTCGCAGGCTATTATTTGTTAAATTATTACCCCATCATCAGAGAAAACATAATTAACAGTAAGTAAGAAGCGTAATGACACGTTTTTCCGATTTTATTGTAATTACAAAATAAAATATATTGAATATTTTTTTAAAAATAATTCTTCTAGCTGAACTATTGAGGTTAAAAGCCTTTTTTAAATATTTTCATGATGGCCTACCTTACTGACTATTATTTATCTAGAGACCACTTGTCGGGAGCCATTATCTTAGAACAATCTCTTTAAAATTGAAAAAACAAATATAGGTTACTAACTACGTCGATTTGTAATCCCAGAAAAATAAAATACAATCATTCTGTATTCTTCATACAATATTTGAGAAATTTCGTTTAAAATAATACACATTGTTGTCAAAAAGATTCTTTAAGATTTGAAGATCTCATTCTTCAACGTAAGCATTTTCGACCAAGTCATGCAATATCCAAGCAAGCAAAGTGTTTCATATATATACCTATTTTGGATACAATGAAAAGCGGAAGGAAATTTCACAAAGACATCTACAGATATCCCAGATCTTCTGACACTTGCTGCGATTAATGCCTTAGAGCGAAAATCTTCCATTTCCGGTGGAACAAGAATTATTGTCAACCATCTATAGAAGTGTCAGGATCTTTTTCTATGAGAGGAAATGGTCATTCAACTCAAAAACTTGATACACTTTCGTATCTTTTCACAAGCTAACCACATTTTAGATGCAGATTGTTTTCATTAATGGCAATTATTTATTGCCAAAAATATAGTTCTTGAAAAGATAATTCAGAAATAAATTTTAAAAATACATTTTGAAAAATATTCATATGTAAACTGAAAACTACGTCAGATAAGTCAAAAAGACGAATACATATTTTTGATATCTCGAAATATAAAAGCTCTTTTTTATTCTATTTTATACTTCATATTTTAATATTTAAAGCTGTTTTACAAATTTTGCTTATAAGTTAAGATTTTTGACAAAGATTTTGACTTATTTCATCCGTCTATTACGTTTCTTGCTTGTAACTGTTGCAAATGTTAATCTTATTAAAAACCAATTTAATCCTGTGAAAAGGTTTAAAACCATATTATTGAATAAAATTATTTTTTACGTTAATAATTAATAATAAAATACGTTAATATATCTGGTAAAATCAGTGAAAATGATATATTTTAATAATTTTATTTAATTTTTCGCAACTTAGAAAATTTTGATTTCGATTAGGAGAAAATAGACAAAGAGACAAACTGAGTTAAAAAAAAAAAACTTCCAATTTTTTTTAATAAAACTAAAACTTACTGCTTGAAAACTGAAAAACGCCTAAAATAGTAAATGACTTAATTGTCTAAGAAAATAACCACTTCTACTTATAATAGAATTTGTGATAAATACAAACTAATAACTTAAAATAAGGAAAGATTTAAAATGCAGCAATCGTGATAATTACCTATCAAGCTGAGTTGACCAGAGCAATCTTTTTTCCCTTTCTTCTTTCTCTTTTTTAACTTACAACACTGTTCAATCAGTGTACATAGAGTACGTAAAAATGTTAATGTCATACAGCGTGATTTTAAAAACTTATTATTCTAAAATTCAGAGAATTGGAAAAGTTTTATTTTTTTGAAAATGAGATCTTAACAATAAGAAAAATAATTATGCTGTGTCATACATATCCTTCTAAAAAATAATTGTCAATGTATGAAACGTGTTAAGGACAATGAACTACAAAATGTAATAATTTGAGTTTTGTTGTTAGTGCATATCCCGGCTTTTAAAATGACAGTGACAGCCCAGTGGTTAGAGAATCTGATTCCAGTTTGGAAAAGTCGGTGTTCAATCCTCAACTCCGCTAAGACACGCCGAGCAGATTTGTTATACAAGCTCATAAAATCTGTGGAATCAAAAGTCCTGTGGACCGTCGTTGAGCAATACCATGAGTACAGGAATTTTGAGAAAATTTCGTTCCTCTTGAGATCTATGTCTAAATTGAGGAAGTAGTCTCACGAATGAGTGGCACTGCCGTCTATCTGTGGAGCGTACATTCACTCTTGTAGTGCTTTTTTGTCAAACAAAAAGCGCACCTAACTGATTTCGCAAAAGGCCATTGTCTGGCAAGCTCTAATTGTACAAGTATCATTAGAAACAGCAACACTATTATAAAATTATAAAACAAATATTTTGAAAGTAATTTCTGTCAAAACTAATTACTATGTCTTAGTTTTCAGATCATGGAATTTTGATTACATTATATGCACCGATGAAATAGATTGCATTTTACAAATTTAATGAAATTAAGAATTGTATTCTCAATAAATGGAATCAGACTCATAACTAGAATATTTACTTCATTATGCAACTACTTATATGACTTTTTTAAATTTAAAAATAAGCTATTTCGAGTCTCAATTCAAAAAATGTGTGGAATAACATATTTTAATAACAGTTCTCTAAACCATTAATACTTTTGAACAAACTTTATTAAAATTTATTGGATTGCGCTATACTTATAAAAGCTTCACAGGTGAATGTTATTTGGGGATTAAACGCAAAGATGTGATAAGATTTAAACTTTTGAAGATTCATATTTACTAACGAAAATAAGCTTCTGTAATCCAACGTAGGTAGAGAGAGATATGTGTAAAGACATTTATTTTTTTCGCCATTTTTGAGATTTAACATTTATGAAGAATTTTTGAAATAATTAAAAGTGAAAATGATTCTTAAAAGGCGCGTTTGCTTTAATGATATTTGATGGATTTTAAATGCATAACTAGACCGTTTTTGATTTCCATTACTTGACCATTTCTTGTGTTTTTTGCTTTCCAGGTAAAAGCGAGTCCCACGACTTGACAGAGCGTTATCGATTTCAGCTCTTTTTACCTTCCCTCATCATAGTTGGCCAGACAGCCCAATGTGAGCCAATGCCTTCCTCTGAAGATTTCTCCATGACGACTTTCGACTTATCTTTGATCTCCAATTCTTTAATATCTTCATATTTGCCATCGATCTTTAAATTAATTCTATTCTTCTCATTTTAATCGATGCAATTGACTGAAATTAGGTCAGTAAATGTATAAAATCCTCTATTTCAAAAGTGCATTTATCTCTTGAACTTATTCAAGTGTTTATTGCTATCGCACCGTTCGACGCGTGGGATTACTGGACTTAAAGTATGGGACGGTTCGGAAAATAATTTTGTTTTCATATTTTATTTATGACTCAATTATATTTTTTTCACACTTCGCATAATCATTACACATTTTGACAGCTGATATAGCGAGGCTTGTTTGCGAAAAGCAGTAGTTTTTGGTTGACGCCATCTCAAATATGGAGAATGAAGAGCAGAATTTTTGATATATTTTACATTTTTACTATCGAAAAGATAAAAAAGCAGTTCAAACAAGAAAAAAAAATTTATCTGATGTGTATGGAGAAGCTTTACTGGCAGTACGCCAGTGCCAAAACTTGTTAGCAAAATTTCGATTAAGATACACGAATGAGCACCCCGCCAGTTTAGGCCGATAAAAACACTACAGAGGCATTAATTGATGCAGAAATCGTTGAGAGATTAAATTTGTTGAATTAAATCGTTTGTGATGATTAAAGCGCAACATCAGTGAGGACTAAAAATGGGTTGTCTACAGTAATGTTTCAAACTCTAAAACTTTTTTTGGAAGATAAAACATTTATTACCAATAAAGAGATCTCAAATCAACTGGATCAGTTCTTATCCAGTGAAGAACAAACATTTTATGCTCGTTGAATCATGCTATTGAGAGAACGATTGGTATTTTACAAGAATGAGCAGTATTGGATTCGTAAAAATATTTATTCCCTATAAGAAAATTGCCTTTAATTTTCATTTAAAAAAAACGAAATTTCTTTCTGAGCAATTCAATAAAAAAAATTTCTTTCATTTATTAAATCTGCAAAAATGCCATCATAATTCAAAACATAATTATTTCTTACTTTTACAATTATATTCCTGCTGAAAAAATGGACCAAATAGACGATATTTCTTTATTTAATTATTTTTTTTAATTATGAATGATTTTAATAAAATAAAACTTTAATACAACTAATTGGTAGAAAATAATCCATTAATAATAAGTCAGTTCTGTCGACAAAGATAGTTTTGACAGTATTGAAACAAAGAGGGTCCTTCAAATGAAAGACTGTTTTAGTTATGTTATTGACAAAGAGGGTACTTGAAGATAGTCAGTTTTGGAAGTGTTGATGACATTAAGGATTCTTTGAAATAAACTAAAATTAGCTAAAGAGATTTAGATTTAGAAGCCGAATTATTTAGATCATGTATCCTAATAATTAGAAGAAAAAAATTAAAATACATTAATTTGAAAAATATAACAATAACTTTAAAAGAATTATGAAAATACAAAAAAAGTAATTTAGAAATAGTAAGTACCACTAGGGATATCTCCTTAACTAATGCAGTAGTTTTAATATTTTTTATTAATTTTGAAACAAACAAGCATTGTACTGTGCGCTAAAAGGAGAACAGCCTTTTAACTTTTAATCTAATGATCAGATGTTCACGTATTGGGGTTTACTTGCTGATTGATTGAAAGTATTGATTGATTAAATATAGGCACAAGGTCTAAGTGAGAACATGCTGCACCAAACAACATGTTTTTACAGATCAAAAGGCTGCACTTATTTTCATAAAATACATTGAACATTGATAAAATGGCACAAGAACAATCCAAGGTGATAATGAAATAAAATTAGTTAAAATTGTCAAATGAATAAAATCCTATGAAACGAGTAAAATGGTGCAAAGGCCAGAATATACTCACAAACGTGAATAAAATCATGGATAGATTAAAATTTATATACAATTTAAAATACCAAAAGCACGTAAAAATGAAACATTTTTAGGATGATGGGTATTACCTAACAAATCCTCAATAAATAAAATAGTACTACTTAAAAATGTAAGACGATGTTGGTTAAAATGCGGTCAAATGATTAAATGTGATAAATCGAAAGTAAGACATTACAAGTGCTGCATTGGAGAGGAGGTTCCCCAAATTCACGCACTGTGGATCAATCTTAACAGTTCAATGAAAGAACCTTAAATAAACGAATGAATTTGTGCAGTCAATATTACTTTCTCTGAATAAATCGACATTTTTTAATGAAATTGACACTCAATCTGTACCGATAGTTAGCACAGTAGATAAGTCTTATGTTTGAACTCCTTGATGATAATTTCACTTTCTTTTGCTCATTTCGCAATTTCAAAAATTTTATATTTTTAAATCTTTTTTTCTCAAAAGCTATTCAATCGATTCCCCTTAAATTTCTGATTTTATCACTTAAAATTATGTTGATTAAATTGGAGTAAAAATTTGCATATCATGTAAATAAAATTTGTTCAAACATTAGAAAACTCAACAATAAATCATTACGAAAAAATAATTTCTTTCGTGAGATTAACCTTTGGATAAGCAGGTTTTATAGTTGTGTTAAAATTATTTTGATTCATTTCATAAGTTCTGGAAATGCAAGTTCAATTTTTTGCATAACTGGGAAAAATATGTTTAAAAAAACATATCTTTAAAATCTGAAGCGTTTGAAATCCTATAAGAGAAATTTCAGTTCAATGAGAAACATAAAAAAAACATGATATTTATCTCGATATGTATTTGTATGATTCATTTTCTTTATTTTTCTCCTTCAAGTTTTAACTAGCAACCATTGTCATTTATAATCTAGCAAGAGAAAGCTGAAAATCTTATAACCATTCAGTGCGACACACTTTATTTTCTTTTTTTTCTAAACAAATAAAAACTTGATAACATCAATTCATATACAGGCATTTGTAATCAGAATTTCTGTATGAAAAAAGTTAAATTTGGAAACTTTCAAACTATTCGCATAAAAGTGTTTGTTAACGATAGTTAAAGATAAAAAAAGTTTGATGTGAAATATTTTTGGTTATAAAAAGTAAGATTAAAAGTATTGGCTTTCTGAGAAAGCCATTTCGACTTATCGTACAGATAACGCTATTTTTGGAGTCAACATATCATTAATAAATAACCGAAAATAAATATATATTTTTTGTAAATGAGCTTCAAATACGACATTTATAAAATGTGCTATTTTTTAAGGCGAATTAATATAATCGGAATTGTGAAATTTAATTTTATTTGAATTCACTTGTAGAAATTAATAGCGATCATTGATATTTCAACATATAATAAGTGTTACACTTTGAAAAATTCAGGATCAATTTACGGTCAAAAGTTTTTGCACACAGGATGCTAGTATTTTTACCACAGCATCCATTTTTACCGAAACATGTTACTGAACGAAAAATCTGATATACCATAATTTTTACTATAATAATTATCGCAAAATCACTAAACCACTATAATTAAAAAGATATTACTATAAAAATTACGGTAAAAATGAATTTTACGGAAAATACACACAAAGGGCCAGAACTTTATGCCGTAATTTAATCCGCAATTTTTTTACAGTGTAGTTAGAAGTAGGATAGAATAACTAGAACTAACCGTTTATTAAAATGTTTAAAATAACTAATTTTATAAAAATTTAATAAACTTAAATTTAATTCTTACTTCCTATTCAATGGTTATTTTTAATATGCATTTTAAAAAGCGTTGTACATAATTTATGTTACATTTAAAAAAAAAAAAAGAAGAAATAACACACCCTATGATTTTTTAATGTTTCAAACTGAGATCGATAGAAATGAACTCATTAGTATACGATATCTATTTTGTTATAATTTATAGTAATTGCTGTAATTTATCCCATGAAGAAAAATTAAATTTTTTTTCCAAGATAGTAATATGCAACTTCTAGTAATGATCAATATAAAATCATAATTAGTTCATTTTTGTAAGACCTATACCTCTTTATTTCATTTTTTATTAAAGCTGGGAAGTAATTTTTTAGACTGGAGTAAAATTTTATACCTGAGCGTTATCCAATATTTAAGATTTCCTAAAAGAAAAGATATCTCAGTTTTTAGACGAGGGAGAGTTGAATAGAACACACAGGATTGGTGAATTAAACCAGGGCCGGAAATTTTGACTAGCTTACTGCTGCCATTTATTTTATTTTACAATCGTCGTTGAACAGCTGACCCAATGTTTTGGGTATACGACTACTAATGTTCAACTCCGTAGCCTTATAATTTTGAATCCAGCCCAGAAGACAAGGTGAATTCTGGATCGAATATCGGACGAAATATTCCTTTGTGGAGGACTTTTTGATGGAACTAACCCTCATTTGCGTTGCATGGAGAGGAAAACTACGAAAACCTCCCACAATTAGCGTGACGGCAAGGGGACTTTAACGAATGATCCGTTTTCCACTTAGAATATTTTACGTCCGCACTGTGGGGGTGCGAGATGGGTGCAGAATTCGAACCGATCAGCCATCGCTGGGATTCGAACCCGGTTTACTTCATTGGAAGGCAAGCACTCTACGTCACCACGGCTCTGCTGCCATTTATATGAAATCTCATGAAACTAGTTGCAGAGAGACCCTGTGTTATTGGTATATGAAAGACAGACAGTGTTGGCTATTTATTTGCCAATGCCAATATTTTGAAAAATTCTATTTGAATGGTTATGTCTTTACTCCATGATATTAATCTTTAATTTTTAATTGCTTGAAGATATATTTTAAGTCAGTTCAGCAACTGATAACATAAAATTTGTATATTATTTTAAAATGTTTAAATAAATTTGATATCACTTTTAAAATATGCTTGATTTTGTTTTCCTGTTGAATAACATAGTAGGATAAAATTGGAACCCTATCAGTTCGACATACCCAGGTAATAATATGCAAAGAATAAATACAAACTAAGCTAAAGGTCAAATCTTTAGGTAGGAGCCACGGTAACTCAGGGGATGGCTGAATCCGCGAAGCACAAAAGCTATCAAAAAGTCCTCTGTGAAATCTAGTTGGTTCCAATTCTTGATCCGGGAGTTCCCTTTTCTTCTGGGTTGGGTTCAAAATTACAAGGGTATGGAATTGAGCATTCAAAGCTGGTTATCTTCAGGTAGGTTGAAAATAACTAACTGTCAAAAGTGGGCACATGAAGTAAGTAGCACTGCAGAGAAGCGCAATCAAAGTTTTATTTGAAAGTTTTGCTCTTAAATCTGATCAATTAACTTAATTAACTTACAAATCCAAACATATTAAATTCAAAATTAATTGTGTTCTTCGGTTTTTTAACTCTTGTGTGTTGATATGTGAAAAATGGTCATAATTTTTTTTTTATAATTTAATGTTATACATAAATATTTCAGTAAGGAAAATAACAATTTTTTTCATTATTTCAATCTATATCCAGTATGATACAGCCAGTTTAAATAAAGCCGAGTACTGATATTCTTTTGGAAAAGAATTAATTTACTCTCCTAAATATTCACCCATTTTCTCAGTATATATATATTTTTTTTGAACTAAAGGGCTAATTTATCATTAAAAAAAATTCTTCTTGATATAAAAGTAGAACTTAAAGATCTGATTTCAACTGATCTCAATGCCCAACTTTCCCCTTATTATACACATTTGTAACATAATATTTTTCCGTGTAACAAATAAAGCATTTTTTTTATCCTTTAAAAATTTTGAATCTTTTATAAGCTGCTTAAAAGTATATTGATTTATGAGAAAACTCAGCAATATGAAAGCAACAAATTTGAAACTAACATTTATTCATAAATCATTTCAAAATGAAGAACAAGCATTCTAAAGCTGAACGAAAAAGCTCATAAAAAATTCCTTAAAATACATTAGCTTCAAAAAAAAAGAAAAAGAAGAGCTCTATCTTTCAATCTTGCTCAAAAGCGCATCCTCAAAAATTCGAAAATGAAAAATCTGTTTTATTACAGGATCGCGATTAGAAAAATGTTGTTTCTGTCCAGAAAAGGTAATGCTTTTTACATCCATTTTCCTCGCCAAATATCTTTTTTAACGATACAAATAAATTGAGTTATTCCCAAGAAAGACGCCAAACCGCACTTCGCCTTAAAGACTCAAAAACACTCAGATTTTCTTATTTGCGTTGAAACGGGCTGATGGCCGAACAAAGTAAATAATGCTTACAAAATTAAAAGAAATATAAAAGAGATTCTGGTTCCCTAAAGGTTCTGCAATTCTTCAAAGTATTTTTTTCTTCTAAAAAATGAAACAAGAAGGCTACTTTCTGTTAACAAAAGAGCGACGCCAAGATACAGATAAGAAGATAAAAGTCGGCGTAACATTATTTTATTATCCTTGTTTGAGAGCGAAACATAATTCTAATAAGTACTTTTTTCCCCATCATCAAGCAGCTAAACTTACACATTAATTCTATTAAAAGGAACAGCGAGTAAGATTTTTGCTGTGAATATTGATAAAGCAAGTGCTTTTATTAATGAATAAAAGTGCTATGACTTTTAATTGTGGATTAACGAAAATAAGTTCATTATTTAATGTTAAATAAAAAATATTATTTAAAAATTGTGTTAATTAATTGATGAAAAAATATTAAATCTACAGTGAATGTATTGCCAGTCAAAAGTAATTGAATTACGTTGAATATTTTTAGTCTATCGAATTCTTGTTAATTATTTATCTTTTATAATTCTTTGCCGTAAATAAGAAGAAAAAGAAGGAATAAAGTAAATTTACAATTCGTTAATACATTTACATTCAAAAAACATGTCCCGTTTTCATTCTTGTATTGGGGCGATTTTGTGGAGGAGCAAATCGATATACAATTTGGTATTTCACGAATATAAATAAATTACTTTTATTTATTCAAATTAGATATTTTGATATTTCAGGCATGGATGCATATTTTCAAAATAATTTTAACAAATATATTATAAAACCTCCTGCATCTCGTCTAAGACAAAAGTGTGAAATCGTCTAGTGTTTTATTGGCTAATAATAATGCTACAAAATTTCAATTTTTTAAGAGGCATTTAAAAGATATTTTAAATTGAAATACTTAAATAGTTGATTTGAATTTACAAATTAAATTATTATCCTTTAATATTTACATAAATAAAATTAGTTTAACCCTCCAGTAAAAGCATTCTTCATACAAACAAGGAAAGCTGAACCTATTTTCCATGTTATTATAAAATTTGAGTTTTTATGAGTGTAAATGAATCTCTGTCTTCAGTCTTAGTACCCTATTTTTCGAGAAGAATAAGGAAAACTATTTTCTACTTTAAAATTTTATGAATGATCTTGGTACTTGACAATAAACATAATTTTTTATCTGACATTTCGCAATAATAAGAAAAAGTTTTTAGTTTTTTCTTCTTGCCTTTTAATTCCACTAAGTTACTGTTATAACATCAAAACGGAGAAAAAAATCTGGTAAAATTACTTAAATGTATTGACATTTCTAATGAAATTACAGTAATCTTGGGTAATGACATTTCTGGGGAAAAAAATTTTAAAAAGCATAATTCTGGTAATAAAAACCCATATATATATATATATATATATATAGGTTAGATAAACCAGTCATTTGGTAATTTTACAGCTCATATCAGCTGTTAACTTGAAATATACTGTTTTTCAAAATCATATCACTTATTACCACACATTTAGTAAAAAATACAAAACTGAATAGTTAATTTAACCGAATGAATGGTTCTTATGTCGTGCTCCAAGGTATCATGATAAATTTTCCACAGGTACCAAATTTCATCACTTATAATAGAACAATATTTTACTGTTAATTTTACTAAAACCACTACCAAAGCACATCGGTAAAAATTACCGAGCTTTTTGGTGATCACATAGAACCAGAAACACTGTAAATTTTACCACATTCTGGTAGTTTTTACCATACTTTTTTCTCAGTGTACTTTTCTTTCGAGAGAGATTATGAGGACTATATTCTACTTTTTCCAATCTATGCAAAAATTCTGAGAAAAAAATTATATGGATAATCTAGGTACTGAACCATAAACATAACTTTTATCTAATTTTTCGAACTAATAGGAAAAAGTTTTTCTATTTCTTTTGCTTTTTGATCCACTAAGTTTCTGTTATAGCGTCAAACAATATTTCAAATCAACTACTGCATTGATTTTATGTAAAAAAAATTATTAAAAAAAAAATAGATATACGTGTTGCTGACGAGCTGTTTGTATTTTCCGTTAATTTTTAAGAATCAAAGCTGAGAGTCAAGGAATGTTTCAATTTTTTTTTTCAAACAATATTTTATGTGCAGAAATTCGTGTTTTTTTTCAGACACTTCTTGTTTTGACAGATGAGATGAGAGTTGTCAAGAAATTCTTCATCTCTACTCTTTTCACTCCTTATGAAAAAACACTGATGTGTGAACCAATAATTCCGATAGGATTTGCTCTATTTAAGCCAAAGGAAAAGAACAGCTGTTTTTGAGTCACATGTCATTCTGGTGGATAAAAACATGATTAGGATTTCTGAATTCTCTACCTGAATTGTAACAGACTTAGATCATTTGCAAGAACTGCTTGTTACTATTTTTGTAACATAGTGCTTTCCACTTGCTACTGTTTACCTACAATATAAAAATCTCCATAATAAAGTAATGGAAGGCAAAGTTTAATAAACATTAATGTACACAAATACACTTTGTAATCATTGTTGTGAAGACATCGGTGTTACACACAGTTAATATTTTCCTTTTTTTAAATTTCTTTTTGCTTTTTTTGGAAATATTAAAAGAAATTAAAAGTGCACAAAAATCACCCTAAATAACTTTTGATCTAACCATCAGATTTTCACATATTAGGAATGGTAATGGCTCGAGGGAGTAATTTCAAATATGCTAATTAGTTAGTGCAGGCAACATTTTAAATTTCAAAATAAGGCACAAAAACGTAATATCTCTGAATAAATGCACCAGTTTTCGACGGATTATGATACGTGTTTGCCCATAAGATGGGGAGGGGGGCAGCTTCGATTTGGGAAATATGGTTCCAATAATTTAGTCACGAGAGTGGTCCTAATTTCGGACCCCTTAGTGTTAATTTTATTTTTTGTGTATTTCGCAATTATCCCTTTAATTCTGCCACCACTTTTTGTTCCACACTTTGTATTTTTACTAATGGGGGGGGGGGCAAATAATTTGTTGCCTCTGAGAAGAGCTTTTTTTTTTTTAATTTGGGCTTTAGTTTTCTATTTCTTTGCCTTCTTGGGGGGTGTCTTCTTGGGTATCTTCACCTTTTTTATCTTGGGTGCTTTTTCAAAATATTCTTAAGCTAATTGAAAACATTTTACACACAATTTGTAAAACTTGTTTATTCAAATAAAATTCCACCAAAAAAATAATTTTTAATAATTTATTAATTATTCTTTATTTGTTTGTAAGACAATTTTCAAAATAAACTTTAGAATTGAAAGGTACACAAATTGTTATAATTATTTTTTTTTCGAAAAATTGAAGAATGAATAAGAGAATGTAATTTCATATGGAAACGTATAAATTTTGACCAAAATCGGTCAAATAGCTCACGAGAAATCAAGTTTACAAAAAGTCAGATGTTTAAAATGCAAGTTTTAGGAACTTCTCGACCAATTTCGTTCAGATTTTGCATTTTGCCATACAAAATTACATTACTTAAAATGATATAAAAATGTGTATACTTTACAATAAAAAAAGTTTTGACAGTTATTAAATAAAATATAAGTGATAATATTTAATTATTATATAAAGAATGCCAATTAATTATTAAAATTTTTGCATCCAATTATCTTTGGATAAATTATCTTTGAAATTGAGCATACAAATTTTTTTTTCAATTCGCTTGAAAAGTTCTCGATATATGGCGATATACGCAAAAAGTAAAATTAGCATTAAGGGATCCAAACTTTGGACCACTCTCCTGATGTACTATGGGGAACATATTTACCAGATTGCGGCTACCCCCTATATTTTAAGGGTCAGAAATCTGAATCTATCGAAAATAAGGTATGTTTATTCGGAGAAAGTATGTTTCTGCGTCTAGTATGGTAACTTAAAATATCGTTTGAACTTATTAATTAGCATATTTGAGGTCAATCTTTTGAGCCATTAAAATTGAGTCCTAGAACGTGAAGATCTAATCATTAGATCAAAAGTTATTCAGGTTGGTCCGTTTTTTATTTCGTGCACTGTACATAATTATAAATATTATTATTAAGAAAACTAAAGTTTGTTAAAGTTAACACAATAATAAAATATTTTTATACACACTTCAGTTAAATTACTGAGAAGTCAGAACTTTGTTTTAACTTANAAATTTTTCGGTAAGCCAAAAAAAAATAATAATTATAAAATTTAGAATACTACGAATTTATAAAATTTATGTTGGTATGACTGTCCTCTTTCCTACTATAAATAGCATTTTTCCAATATGTGAAAAAAATTATTTACAGCAACAACAATAAAAACATAATAATAAAATTTATCTGTTTAGTGAACTAAACAGAAAGAAAAAATGAAACATTTTATATAACTATTCTATTAAACTTTTCAAACAATTTTCACACAAAAATATACAAAATTTTTATGTAAAACGACCTGGACAACAAGCGTCATTTAATCAGAATTTAAGATTCTGTATGGTTAATGAGGTTATTTACTAGATGAACTTCTGTATTCCCCGTTAAAATGGAGGAAAACAGAATTTCATGAAGCACATTGAAATTGAGATCCAGATTGGACCTATACAAAAATAGTTTAGAAAATTTTTTCTCACTGTGTTGAGAAATTTTTTTTTTCAAGTTTCCTCGCCAAACATCTCCACACGCGATTCGGATCTCTCAAAAATATAGGGATTACTTCTTCCTTTGAAGAAAGCAAAAAAAATTTTCTTTTGGACACTATTCATGATTTAATTCTAACATATGTGGGTTGTGATTTTTCCTAAGTTTTGATACATGTACTATTTAAAAATTTGTTTTCTTACATTTTTATTTTGTTTTTATTTTTTTTTGTAATCAGTTTCTTGGTCATTCTTTCTTTTTCCTATTTTTTCTTTTCTTTTTGTTACCCTTCACCTTTTTTTTTCTTTTTTCGATGTTTACTTTTGCCGAAACATCAAACCTTTTGTTTTTTCGATGTTTACTTTTACTGAAACATCCTCAACTTTTTAATTTTTTCGATGTTTACTTTTATTGAAACATCAAACTCTTTCTTTTTTCCCTCACAATTTTTAACCTTAACATTTTTAGAAGTTTACTGTCTAATGTGCAAAGATAAGTTGTCATTGTTTGAATTAGCAGAGGTGATCAATCTCTTACCAAATTAAGTAACAACTGGCCCGGCACAATCAATAAACAAACAAAAATCTTTGCCAGTTTACAACCCTACTAAAGCATATATTAAATCAGTATCAAGTATAAAAACTTAACTGAGTTAGAAATTTCGCCTATCGTTATAAGGGAAACTCACAAATTTTGTTAAGTGTTAATTGTCCTTTTGTTTGGGTAACATTTAAGTTTTCACATTTTTTAATAGGAATATTTAGCTTTGACCAAGTCCCAAAAAGTAAGAATTTCACAAATTTCTTTTCTTTTTTTTCTCTTCTTTTTTTTTGTATTTATCTTGAGTGTATTCAGTTACAAATACATTTCAATTTGTGTTTTATCATTTCACAAACTATTTGTATTAGTTATATCATTTCTTGATTTAATTTCTGCCACACCGTAATTCATATATTAAAATTGAATTTCAATAAATATTGCAGTTACATTTAGAAGAGAAAATTTTTTTAAATGGCATTTATATCTTAACCCTAAACACCAGTAAAACAGGAATATAAATTCAACTAATCAATAAATCTTAGAAACTGTAACACATAAAACAATAAAAAAGAAAATAATTTCTCGAAGCATTTTTAAGCCAATCAAAACAAATTCACTAAAAATAAACATTTCTCAAGAAAAAAAAATTTTCAACAGTAAATACGATCAATGTATAAAAGTATTAGTTTCAATTGATTCATAATCTATGATTTTTGTTTATTTACATGAGTGTTTTTTCTTATTAATCAATAAAAATCAAAGAAATAACTGTTTTAAAAAAATACTCAAAGGATACGTAGCTGGATAAAGTTCGAATTAATCCAAAATATATCTTGAAAGCCACAACATCAGATAAAAGTTGATAGGAAGAAATTATTCTTTTTTTTTTTTCTTTTTTCTTTTCGTTAAAATGATTCATAAACTAACACCGAGAGTGAAGGAGAAATTGAAGCTTATTTTTCTTTGAGTTCTGAGTAGGAGGGAGGGAATGTCGAACATCTAAGTAGACCATCGTAAACCATTCCGGGGTATGAAAACACTTCATCGACGGTAAAATCCAGAGCAGCACTGGCATAGCTAAACTTTCCGTAGGTCACTTGTAAAGGAATGGAATTTCTAATCGAAAACTTTTTAATCTCTATCAGGAGTAGAATGAAGTTTTTCTCTTCAATCCTAGGGGGGCATCCTTCTCGACGAGGTAGCAGTCACTTTAGGCCTAGTTCCCAATATATAGAATTGCTAAGTTTCTTCCGCGAAGCCAACATCCTGCCGGCTTGAAATAACGGTGGATCCACACCGATATTTTTTAGTTAATAATGAGTCAAAACAGCATGATTAACGAGTCCAGTTTCGACATAATCTTTTATTTTACTAAACGATGGTGAAATTGCAGTTTCACCCCTCTCCAGCTGGAGAGGGAGAAAGACAGATTTTCAGTCAGATCCGACGGAGTTTAGTTGGTAAACATTATACACCAAGAAGCACGCAAAAATCATTGATCCTCTGTTTTATACGATAATTAAACTGTGTGAAGAGGCCAGTCATATTGCCTTCCTTGTGTATTCTTACGTCTCATCAAATTATTTATTACTCATAGAAAATCATTTAATCCTTCCTTATATGGAAGTGAAAGATCTTAAAATAACTTCTCTTTTGAAATATAAATCTAATTATTATTCATTGGCATGTTTTTAGCCTTGAAGTCCCAAAATAGAATTTCTACCCTTATCCTTTAC
>NC_092214.1:62975262-63039006 GCF_043381705.1 Parasteatoda tepidariorum
AATAACTCTACCGCGAATGCTATTAAAAATGCAAATGTAAAACCTGCTTAACTTTATAAATTTTGTAATTTCAATACAAGAATTGTTAGAAATTACGGGATAAGATGAGTTGGTTTACTTCTGCAGAAATTTCAAATATTCGAAGTTATGACGAATTTGATATGTGTATTTATTTCTAAGATATTTAAAAGACGTGCTTAATATAATCTATTTATCTAAAAAATGTTCATCATGGGGCTGGGATAGCCTGGTGGGTAAGGCGTTGAGCCCATGTAAAAAGGATCGTGAGTTCAATCCCCGTCTGCAGAAAACTCCCCATGTCGTAAATGGTTAATCGTGCACATTAAATCTATTGGGTCACAAAGTCCTTCATGTTCCCACAGCAAATCTATTCCTTTGGAGGTACTGAATTGGAGATTGATCATTCTCTGGTTTAGATCAAAATTGCTATCTGTGAATGAATAAATGGATGTATGAATGGGTGCATGCTATAAACGAGCTGTGACGTGTGTTTGTGGCTGAAGTCACATTCTTGGCCATAGATGGCGTCACTGAAAGACAAGAAACGCACACTCTGAATTAAATTTGCTTGGTTTCCCCAAGCAAACTTGCTGCCAAGCAAACTTGCAAGTGGCATTAGGAAAAACAGCATGTTCATCATCGAAAACTAATAAAAATATTTGAGTGAAAGATTCATAATTTTATACTTTTTTTAATAACAGTACAAAAATAATTAAAAATTACCAGAGATAATATATCGGCCTACTTTTACTGAAATTTTAAGATTAAGAATGTAAAGTTTCAATTGCTAATAAAGTTGTTATCCGTCTTTATTGCTAATAAATGCAAAAGATGTTAATCCCTCCATGGATTTGCCTTCTTTGGGTAAGAACAGGTCCCACAATCTCTTTTCTCCTAGTTTTGAGTCAGAATTAGTTTACCACAGCTTTTATTGAGTTTACCTAGAAGTTGTTCATGTTTATAGCTGTATAGTTTCTTCCAGCTCTTGTGCTATTGAACTATTTATATATCATTTAATCAATATTGCATGTAGGTTGCTTATCTGACCCAATACAGACGTTTTATATTTTACTGATACTACTGTTTTATGTAATCAACAAGCTTTTTCTCATTTCCTGAATGCTTTGGTTATGTCTTAATTCAATCTGGCTTTGTATCTCATTAAGTTCTACAATATTTTTGCTCCACTTACTTAATGGCCAAATATGTGAAAATTGTTTGCAATCTTAACTATTTAATATTTTGAAGTTTAAATGTTTTTAAGTTATCGAATTAATATTTTGAAGTTTAAATTTTCTGAAGTTGTTGATTTAATATTTTGTAGTATTTTTTGTTTGCTTCTAGGAACTTCGGTTTACTGTATAATATACGATTTCCCCAAATGTATGGTACTTATGCTACAATTCATATATTACGATACGATTAGTATATTACGAAAAATGTATACAATAGTAACAAATTATAGAGCTAATTGTATAATTTTTAAAATTCTACAGTTTTTAATATCAAATTTACAACCAACTGTATGATAATAAACTTAGTATAGAGCAATGGTATTTCTGTTAAAAAATATTTATTTCTATTTAAGTTTTTCCACTCGAAAATGCCCTGATATAAGAAAAGTTGTAAGATTTTATGCTTCACTGCTGTATTTTTTTAAAATTTTCAGCTGTTGCATTGTGAAGAAATATCCATTTCATTGATATAACTCTTGAATTATTCGACCTTACGAATTTTCTTCAATCTCGAAGAAAAATGTTTCATATAGAACACTATTTCAACTGAAAACGAAAACAGAATGAGAAAATCAATTGAAAGAAACAATATAAAAACATCTAAAAAAATATTTTTTTTAAAAAAATACAAATTTGCTGGAAAAAAAACTGAAATCCGTATGTGGCAAAATGAGAACTCTGATAAAAAAACTTTTTAAAAAAATACATTTTATCGCGACAATAGCCACCACCAATAGGTTTTTTTTAGTTATGTTTTAGTGGCAGAATACAAATTACGATCGATACTTATTAACTTACGGCAGTGATTTGATTATTTTTTATCAATAAATGTTCTGGAGATTTATAACACAAAGACTATGACTAAGTGTGAAAAATGAATTGCTGACACTTATTCCTATAGATTTTCGTTCAATTGGTGTGATTAACTGTGTGGCTAACTTTTTTCTTTTTACGGCTTTTCTGTGATGTAATTTTTTATGGAGAGTAATTCACGCATTTTAGATATTTTAAATCGTTCCTAATACTATTTTGTAATATTTAACTAAATTATTAACTTGAAATCTTTCAGCTTTACTTTCAGCTTTATACAGCTTGTTTTGTGTTATTAAATTTCGAACTTAATTCTATTCCTTATTAAATCATCCTTAATGGGTTTAAGATACAGTAATGAGTAAAAAGTGCAGAAACCACAGCTATAACTTAATTTTGCTTTAAGAATTATTTCTAATTGTATAAGGTAATTTAATTTTAAGAAAAATTAAGATCTATTCGACCATAATAATTTTTTACAAACTTAAAGGAATTAGACTTCATTTTTTTCTGATTTTTTCCCTTTTTTTTAAACTTTTGCTTATTGATCTGTTTATTTTGTTTATCTGCTATTTTGTTTATCTATTTCAAAAAGAAAAAAGAAAAGAATTGATAACGAGGAGGAATTTAATTAGAGTATCTGGATATCCATTTTTTCCTGAAGCAAAGGTAAATTTATTTATTTGGTAAGTCAACGAAAATATTTAAAAGCATATTTAAGGGAACAAAAAATTTACTCGTCTTTAGAGCTGGTTAGAATTTGAAATATAAAAAAGAAATATTATTAAAAAAAAATCAGAATTTTTTTAAACAATTATGAAGAAAGGCAATGGCTTTACTCATTTTCCGATAAACTGAATGAAAATAGCTATCCAAGAATTTAGATTTTATTAATTTATGTGGAATTCCTAACTTTTGTAACTTGCATTCATTAATATAATAAATTGCTGATTTATAGTACATTATTCTATAAAATCCCTTAATAATACACAAAATATGTTTGAAAAGTTCCAGATCGAGTAAATAACTTAAATGCTTTTCATAGTTTTTTTTAAATTTTTGGTCCTATTTTCATAGTATATACATTATATAATTACATTTAATGCCATATGACTAAATTAAAAATTTAAATATGAAACATTTTGATTAAGAAGCTAATGAGCATTATGAACAAGGGAAAATTAGGCAATAATTACTGTTCGTAACTATTTTGTTTAGTCCTTGAAAAGTCCTTGAATAATTCTGTTTTATTTCTTGAATAATTCTGGAACATTGGTTACCAACAAATCCCGAAAAGTTTCTAAATATATGGGGCAACTACGGTGCATGTAATTTTCAAAAGCATTTCTGGATATTTCGGAAACCTCTGAAACTGAATCGGTTTTAATACAATTCAGTCTCGTCAAAGAAATGTTTCTCAATTAATCGAAAACATGTTATTAAATGAAGATCTCTGAGATTTTCCGAAACATTTTTGTCGAGACAAAATTAGTTTCTGAAATTTTTAACAATGTAATTGAGAGGTATTTGATATGTTTAAGCTACAACTGAAATAATTATTTAGTACACATCGAAATTCATATATTTTTTTCGTTTAGTAAATAAGATTTTTGTCTCGTCACACAATATTAAAACTCTTTGCTGTTCTCTAAAAAAACTCAGCCACGAAAATATTTTAACATCCACTTTATGATTTTAATCTTGGGCAGCACCATGTTATTTGTATGAATTTGAAACGTTTGTGCTCTGCCGATTTCCGATAGTTTTCTTACATTCATGTATTTTTTTTAAAAAAAAAATAAAATTATAGTTTACATTTTATCTTGTGCTACCCTAACGTACAGTTTGGAGCAGCATATCCTTCTTTGGATCTTGTGACATTAAACTCTACATTCAATACAATACAATCCCACTTCCAATAAATTTTGCCTGAAAGGCTGATTTAATTTTTAGCATACAATCTTGAACTTAATTATTAAAAGTTTTACATTTATTACTCAAAAACTTTAAGGCTTTTAATTTTTTTTAACTTGTTCTCGCTTTTAACTCCTTGTATTCATTTATTTACTTGTATGATTATTGTCTTTTCTGTTTTGTTACATAACTCAAAGATTTTAAAATATAATGAATTTCGGTTTTAAATATAACTCTCTAATTTGACGTTTAAATATATTTCACTAAATATTAGCTGCTTTAAAAAAAATAAGAGTAATGTATTGCAAGTCGAACTGATTATATTTATAAACGGTATCATCTGTTTTGCATTCTTCTAATATTTAAAGAAATTTATGATTAATTAATTAATTTAAATTTTACATAAGAAAAAATATGCTTTAAGAAAGTACTAATTTGAAAAAGTAAAAATATGCTCAAAAATAAATAAATCGAACAATACAATGTGTCATTTCTAATACAAATTTCATGCTACTATTCTTCATATCAGCTTTTTAACAAGCACAGTTTTTCGAAATTAATAAATTTTAAAAAGAATTATAGAAACATATCAAAACAACTTCAAAGAAACTTTTCTTTTCTTTTTACAATACAAGCAAAGTTTCAAAAGTTTTCTTAAACAAAATTCCTTTGTCAGCTTTCTCTCCGGGTGTTTCTTTAGTTCTTTTCTTTTCCAAAACAATATGGAAAGTCGTTCTAATTTTAGGGAGAAAAAAAATTGAACGCAGTGCTCTGGTAAAATTATATTGTGACGCACATCAAGTATAAAAAAAAGCTTTTTTTGAAGTTATTATAAAATTTTCATTTCTTACCTTTAAAATGTTCCTTTATTTAAATATGCAAAACTATTGCATAATATTTCTCAGCTGTTAGGGTATTTCGAGCAACAAAAAAAAGGGCTATTTATTACGAAACCTGTAAAAAAGATTTTCATGTGAAACAAATTTCTAACAGATGTTAAAAAATTAAACTTTAAAACTCTAGGCATAATAATAATTAGATGAAAAATATTTTTCATTTAGCAACAAGGCTTTATCGCATGCTTCCATATATCTTAGTAAAAGATATAACATATAAATATCTACCTTAATAAATATCTATAAATATCTAACCTCAATATCTACCTCAATAAATATCTAACTTAAATTTTTCTCCGAACTTTTTGACTGGTTCTCTATTCTAACAGATGCTTGTACTTAATTATAAACAAAACGTGATAATCAGAATATAATACTTAGGGAAACACTGCGACGAAAAAAATTTTATGTATTATTAATTTTAATTATAATCTTTAATACTTTAATTACAATCATTATTCTGATTTATCTTATTCCAAATTTATAATCATTATTCTGATTATCTGATTCAGAATCAATTAAGTTACATAACATAGCTCAATAATTTAGTAAAAGGAATAAGTAACACACGGTGACTGTGTAAATTAAATATTGCAACTAACTACTAATAACTAGTACTTAATCCATTATCCTAAGTGCTGCTTGCACTTACTGTTCTATTAATATGATGAGCAACATGCAATACTTAGATAAGCAACTTGTAATAAGTTACCTATAATGATTATGTAAATTAAGTACTGATTCTAAATTTTTAACTGATTCTCAATCCTAGAAGGTGTATGCACTCTCGGGTACTTAATTCAATGCAAAACATGATGATCAGCATGTAATACTTTCAGAAACAATGTTCTAAAAGAAGGCTTCGGAATAGTTAATTTTAATCATAATCATTAATACTTTAATTACAATGACTATTCTAGCTATGTGATTCAAGATCAATAATTGAATTGAAAGATAACTTGGTGATTAGTAGTGAAACTGCATAGGTAAAAAATTATAAAAATTAATAAAATTTTGATAAAATTGTAAATGCAATAAAACAGCTATATAATACTAATAGCACGTAAAATTGCAAATATGCTAAGATTATGGGTTTCATCTAACAAGTCTTTTATGCATAAAATGGAGCTACCATAATAGGTAATACGATGTTGGTTAAAATAAGGGCAAATGATTAAAATATAATGGATGGAAAGTAAAACCTTGCAAGTATTGCATTGAGGAGGTGAATCTCCGGACAGCAAATGAAGGCGGATGAGACGGGTATGACCTATGCGTAGGTGGTTCTCAGTAAAGTTATATAGCATAGCTCAATAATTTAGTGAGAGGAATAAGTAACACACGATGACTATGTAAATTAAATATTGCTGCAAATTTTTTGACCAATCCATAATCCTGAGTGCTGCTCTTGTACTTACTGTTCTGTTAATATAATAAGCAAAATGAAATACTCAGATAAGGAACATGACAAACATGATGACTACAATGACTACGTAAATTTAAGTACTTATTCTAAATTTTTAACTGATTCCCAATCCTGGCGGTGCATGTATTCATAATTATGCAAAGAATGATGAGCAACGTGTAATACTTAATGAAACACTATGCTAGAGGAATATTTCGTCATAGTTAATTTTAATTATTATGATTAATATTTTAATTATAGATATAAATATGATTATTATCGATATCAAATAGCAATTAAATCATCACTTTTACAGCTAGTTTCTGATGTGGCTGCTATAAACACCCAATAGGATAATACTATATTGCATAACATAGAATACCTGCCAATTTATACCCTTTTTTCCCGAAGATTATTTCAAGTGGTATTAAAATATTATTAAAACTCTTAAGCTTCACTGGCAGTTCAAGATATCACAGTCTGAAGGGAATTTCATTTACTTTATCGCGGTGATTACAATGAATTTAAATGACATTTATTAAATGAATGGTTAACAATAATTATTAAATGAATAATATTTTGAAAATAAAGAAAAAAGCTTCCTGTTTAATAGAGCTGGTTAATAATTTACTTTTAAAGGAAACACAGTCCCTCACTATCTTTCTTTCTCACGTGAATACAGATCTCATAACGCCAAGATAACTAAATGATCTTTCTTATTTCACTTTCATTTTCTTTCTTCATTAATAATTGGTTTGTTATTTTGCATTGGACTTAATTTATAGCTCCATTTACTCCAAGCCATGATATGTAATACTGTCTAAGTTTAGCGCAGTACAACCGAATTTGCTTTTTGCTCATTCAATTTGACTAGGAACCACCACATTCTAGATATCGTATGTTTGCAAATTTAATAAGTTTGCAATTTTTATCTGATTTTATTCACTTTTGAAGTACTTGTACTAGTGTTATGTATCATTGAATCAATTTCATATATTTTATAAAGATAATCTTTTTAAATTCATCCCACATTTGGTCATTAAGAGTTTTGTCCTAAAACTATGTCTTGTCAAGAAACTCCATATCGATAAATGAAAATACATGTCAAAATACTATGGTGAAATTTCTTCTTCTTCTCCGTAGATTTAGTTATAGTAAGATTTAATTCTACTAACTTAAATACATAATATTTCCAAGAATAATATTTTTAACTAATCAACATAACAATAATTAACCAAGAATTTAGCACGACATAGCCATCCATGGCTGCTGTGCTGAACATGTGTTTTTAAAATGATATTCAACGATTTTACCACATTTTAATCATACCTGTCTCTTGAACAAACTCTACATTCAGAGCAGTGATGGTCCAGGGGATAGAGCGTTCGCCTTCCAATTATTGAACAGGGTTCGAATCCCAACGATGGCTGGTTGATACGAATTCCACATCTGGCTTGTACCAACCACATTGCTGACATAAAATATACTCAGTTAGAGTCCCCTAGCCATCAGGCTAACCATGAGAGGTTTTCGTGGTTTTCCCCTCCATGTAACGCAAATGCGGGTTAGTTCCATCAAAAAAAAACCACCACGAAAGTAAATTTCCCCCAATAATCCAGATTGGGTTCAAAATAACAAGGTTATGGAGTTGAACATAAGTAGTTGTAAACCCAAAAAATTGGGCAGGCTGTTTAACGATGGTTATAATATAAAATTTTAAAAAAAAACTCTACATTCAACCCAAAACAGTTTCCAAAATATTGTTAACGTTATTTATTTTTAAAATTGCAGTAAGATATTTTATGCACATGTGAAACACCGTTCATTAAAAATATGTAGTATGAAAATATTTCAAAAATCAACATTTCTAGTAATGAATTTTCCACAAATATAAATGATATTACAATCATTCATCCCCTTTAATATTCCTCATTATTTATAAATAATTTTAAAACTTAATTATTTATAGATTTATCAAACTATTGATAATTACTATTATACTATTAGTCATAACTATTAGTAAAATAATAGTAATTTAGGCGTAACATGAAATTACTGGAACTAACTTAACTTGTTTTGAAATACGCTCTTTGAAATATACTTAAACTATTAACATCTGCTACAAGCATTGTTTGTAGAAATGGGTCACGAATTTTGCAGGAACATAACTAACTCAGCATTTCTCGTATTCGAGTTTCGACGATCTTTATCATTCTCACATTACGGAAAATCCAATTAAATTCTGTCTTAATGGTTATTTTGTATTAAATCGGTTATTAAATTTCTTGGGTGTTAAACGTCTAGCTTTAAACCAGATTTTCAAAACGAAAGCAAACTTCTTTGGAGCCAATAAATTTTTACAAAGAGTACGAGCATTTAAAACTTTAATCAGAATAGTGACACACACTCGCTTTGGTTTCTAATTAATTTTGAGACTGTAAGGAGCCACAATGACTCAGTGGGTAAGGGCTCTGAGCTGTCATTATGAAGCATTCGGGTTCGATCCCCAGTGGACATTTGAAGCCAGCTCAGCTTCAGATCTATAGGTACCAGATTGTCTGGAGACTGCGTCGACAGTCGACGTTAATAATGAACACATTACTATAATCACGCCGTTAGTGTCAGAATTATGTAGTCTTAACTTCCATGACCCCTTTGGCTCACATCTGGCTGTTGTGGCATACTTTAATTTAAATTATTTTTTGTGGAATTCAGAAATTTTTGAATAAGTACTTGGAATTTTTAGGCAATCAATGTTTTTAATGCATTATACATTAGCAGAAGGTAATAAAAAAAATTTAATTAAATGGTCTGAGATTAATACGGAGCGTATAAACCCATTTTAACGTCTTGAAAAATAGTAATTGAATAAGACAAAAAAATTTTAATCAAAACAGTTTCTCCTGTGTGCCTCCAATTCTAGATCACACTTTGGCAAACATGAGCCCCAGTTTTCCAGTTTTATCATCATTCAAGTTTTTTTTCTCTTATTTTTATTTATTCATAGGTCATAATTTTAACATTTTATTAAGATAACACCGTTTTGGTTTCACGCTGTAGAGGTGATCTCGGCTCTTTTAGTTCATTTCATACCCTCAATTATCTTTTCTCTCTTGCTCATTATAAAGCTTATTAAAATAAATCACAAAACCTATTCTTAATCTTTCAGGGCTGATAGACATCAGGGTAACTTTTATATATTCTTTTTCTGACTCACCAATTGCAAGCGAAGATATATTTCGGTATTTTTAATTATAAAAGGCATTCTAATAGTTAAAATATTTTTTTGATTATCGGAATTATATTTGTAGTAAAATATAGAATCCCCAAAAATTAGTTGGAATTTTTTTTTCATTTATATTCAAAAATATATCAATAATTGGTTTGGTAAATTAAAAAAAATTTCAAAGATCAATTTCTGCTTCTCTTACATTTAAATAACTGCAAATGAGTGAAAATGAGAAAAATTATAGTTTGGAAATGAGCCGTTAGTTCATACTTGCCAAGAGACACACGTATCCCTATTTCATAACCATAACTTATTAAAGTTCTACATATAATATTTTTCCCTTATTTTGGCCTAAATTAATGTAAAATAATGGAAAAAGTGTAGAAAAAAAATTTTAATTAAAATTTTATTAAAAACTCAATAAAGAAAGAATAAATGGCCTTTAAAACAAGTTTCCTATTCTAATTATCTTTAGCTAATCGTTCTTTCATTTCATTTTTCTTTGAGCTTAGTACCAAAGCTGTAAATTCTTCCTGATTTTCCAGAAGATTTATTTTAATATTTAACATGATAGTAAAACTTACGCTTTTCAATTTCTTTCCTGAATTTATGAATTCAATTCCGAAACTAACCCCATAATATTAGATTTAGAATAATATTAACCAACATTACACAAGAAAAAATAAACATCAATGCATAATAACCATACGATAAAACGTCGAAGCTCTAGTAATACACTCTCAGAAACAAAACTCTCATTTTTCATAATTCAGCAATTCTTAAGCTACGCAATTCTCAAGCTTTTGATAATTCAGCAGTTCTTAAGCTACTCAATTCTTAAGCTTTTGATAATTCAGCAATTCTAAATTACGTTAATTTCGAGAACCATGTCTTTGATTTGTGACGAAACGTGAATTCTCAAATGTATTACGAAAATGTTTCCTCGATTCGGAACTTCATCAAAGTGCATTGTGGGAAATTGTTAACTAGAATGACGAAAATAGAATGAAGACTAGACGATTGGAAATAAAAGAAAGAAACAAGTCGACCGGTTGTATGGTGGTTACGGAGTTGGTCTCAAACTAGGAAGATCTCGAGTAAGAATCCCGCTTCAGGCAACTTATGTAATTTATATCGCTGTTCTATATGTCCTTCTTATGTTGTTGGGAGGATGTTGATCCACTCATACAGTGGCCCACGATCAAGTCTTCAACAATACCGTCTGTTTAGATACCATGAGGCACCACAAGTGCCTCAAAGTATTATATATACAGGGTGTCTCAGTTAAGCGTTTCAGAACTTCTAAGAGGGGTAGGGGGTATCNTCGCTCGGAGCATTTACCCAGGAAACTGTTTCGTCAAAAACGAGGAAGGTTTCGTGAAATTTGAGTGTCTATTTTTTACAGTGTATGTGAAAATTATTTATGGGAAATAATTTTATAATTCTGACTTTACTACCGCTTGGGAAAATCAATCTTTAAAAGTGCAAATTTGGCAGTTACGTAGTACTAGTATCTTCAAATTATTTTTCAAACACTGATCTATCTCAAACAAAAGATTTCATTCTTTATAGTTTATTTTAACTGAAAAGTTATAAAACACATTTGAAAAATTACGTAATTAAAAATATTGAATGTTCTTTTTAATTCTAAAAAGATCTATTTTCTATCAACTAACTGTTAACGCATTTTAAAACTACATTTAAAATTTAAAAAATCATTCTTTTCATCTTTAAGTGTAATTAAATTTAATTAAATGTGTACTGATTAACTATTCTTTAATTAACCTCATTAAATATATATTTTTTTAAACTAAAAGGGAAGAGATGAAAGAGCAAATAATTAAATTTAAAGTCACTGTTATAGTTCACTTTGAACAAAAGGAATAAAATATTAAAATATTTATTTCACATATTTTGATTTCAAACGAAAAATATTAAAGTATAAGAAAAAACTTTAAAGCTTTGAGAATGACAAGGAGGAAAAGTAATTACTTTTCTTACGCAACGTGAACTTTTGTTAATATCTAGTTTTTCTTTAGGAAAAGCTTAAATTTATGATAAAATATAATAAAAGTTTAACATATGAAAGATAAAACCGACAGTGTTGTAGAAGAGATAGTGAGCTCACACACAAATTTTCCGATCCACCATATTAATCCGAAAAGCCATATTGATCCAAAAAGCCATATTAAAAAAAATTTTATAATTTAAACATTTAATAATCTCGAGAATGCTCACCATAAAAAGGAAGAAACAATTTATGTGTAAAACAAATGCTCCTACATTGAAAAAATATTAAAGCGGAAAAATACGATTAAAAACGATAGATAAAATTTTGCACATGAAAATATTAAAACTTACGTTATTAAAAACTCAATAAAGAAATAATAAATGTCATATTTAGAATAAACTACAAAAAACTTAAATCTGTGGATTATTGAGAAAAATATTGTGCTGAAAAAAATAATTTAAAATGATTAAAAGTTGTACGAAAATATAAAATTTCAGAGAGATTATTGAATAAAATTGAATAATGATCTGCAGTATTATACATATACCATAACTGAAGAGCTCTGTAAAAAAGTTTTAAGTGATGCTTTTGTAAATTTACAAACAATGGAATTTCCATATGAAAGGCACATTGTTTAAGGGGGTCGCATTCATTTCGGCGACAATCACTTCATCGACTAGCCGTTCGGGTCGTTTCGTCATCAGGCCATTTCGTCGACAGGATTGTTGCGTCGACAGGGTCATTTCGTCAAGGTCATTTCGGTTCTAAAACCTTATTGGAAAAAATGTTCTTTACTGTAAACATAACGGTTAATTGGATGGACTAACTGCTGCCGGTTACTTTATCGTAAATTTAGTGTAATTATAACAGTGTACATGAAACCCTCATTACTTAATTACCTCATTACTTATTAATGAAACCCTCATTACTTCTTAACTATTAGTTCTAGCAAAACAACATTAATTCCATTCATTTCATTCGATTCAGCATTGAAAAAAACATCAAAACAACACCAAACTTTTCCAAATAGTAAGACTTATATCCTTTTACCCCTGTCCTCAATTCAGCATAACTGTCGGAGATAGAATATAAAATACCCCCCAATAACTCGAAATTATGTTCATATCATGGACTCACAGAAATTAAGATTTTATTGTTTTTTTTTGTGAAAAATTATAATAAATCTTTAAAATATATAGCTGCACTATCTTAACTAGATCAAAGTAATTTCCTCCATATAAACATATAGAAGATGGTGAATTTCATTAATGTTTTAGTTTCTTTCATATTTGCAACTTATATACCTGTTATATAAACCAAGAGATTGAAATTTTAAAAATAATGTAATAATATTATAAATAAAATAAAATTATGTACCTTGGCTCTAATCCATGTATTTACAACTCGTCGCTGATATGCTAACAAAAATAAATAGTTGCTTGTCCTCTGCAACAAATTAAAGATTTTACAAACTTTTATTTTTACTTCTCAGTAAATTGAATCACTTGTTTTTTATTTACCATAATTCAATGTTTCGTTCGATATTTTTTTATTCATTTCTTTTCACCAATCCTATCGATGAAATGACCCAAAAAATTATATAGTCGACAAAATCAATGAGTCGACAAAATCAATGAATCGACAAAACTACCCAGTACACTAAAAACAATTTCACAAAATAAACCTGTTGACTAAAGGTCTCATTATGCTTAGTTATCATCTGAAAATAATCCTTGCTCTTAAATGAGCATTGCTTTATGAAAATTTAGGTTTCCGTTATACGCTCCCCATCTAATTGTCAGTTTATTAAAAAAAGAATTAAAAATAAAATTTTCAGTTCTTAAATTATTTCTGTATCCAACAATATCGGATTGATGTCTCGTTGATTTATTAATTTATTATATTTTTCCCGTGTTTATCTCTTACTTTACTTGCTATATAAAGAATCATTCAAAGTAGTTACTGCAAATGCCTTTACCATGCTTATCTATAAAAATTTATTATAAAATTAAATCGAAACTATCAAACTCAGAAATAAATATGCTTAAACGGCAACTTAAATACAAAGTGTGCAAGTGTTTCATTTCTGTAACGTGATGTACAGCAAAAAGAGTAGGCAATTTAAAAAAATTTTAAAAAATGCTTTTTCTCTGGCAATTGCAGCGTAGGATACTCATTTCGCTTTAGACTAAGTTTTAAAAATTTAGACACGAAAAAATTAACTAAATTATGAAGAAAAAGAAATGGCGTAACCCGTAACCTTACAAACCCTAAAAATAGTTTCAGAATTGCGCGTGACAATTAAATAACCCTATCGACGATATGACTAGTTAATGAAATGTCACTGTCGACGAAACAACCTTGCCGGCGAAAACCCTGTCGACAAATAGTCTTGTCGATAAAATGAACCTGTCAACGAAATGACCCAGTCGATGAAACGACCCTATCAACGAAATGGCCCTGTCGACGATATGGCCTGCCAACGAAACGACCCTGTACACGAAATGGCCTGTCGACGAAACGACCCTGTCTACGAAATGACCCTGTCGACGAAACGATCCTGTCTGCGAAATGACCCTGTTGACGAAATGACCCTGTTGACGAAATGACCTGTCGATGAAAGGACACTGTAGACGAAATGACCTTGTCGATGAAATGATCTGTCGATGAAGTGGTGTCGATAAAACGGCAACTGGATTTTGCGTCTTTAAATCCTAACTTTAATTCAATTCCTGTTCATTAAAATAATAACTTAACAAAATCACTTCACTGTGCTTTAAAATGATAAGTTAACACTCCTACTGAATTAGTGATACACCTCTCACTTAAAATAAATCGGACTCTTAATATTGACCTAGTCCTCTACGGAATATAGCCTTTTTTACTGCTGCACTATTTAAATACTACGTCCAGTAATAATGCGTAATACTAAATACTACAATTATAACCTTCTAAATAATAATTATATCTTTTTTTTCCCCTTTTTCATTTTTACAATTCATTTTTAAATTTTTAAATTTCACATATTATGTCACAGCCAAACTTTACTTAATGAGGCTAAACATATTAATTAGAAATACTTTATGTTGTCCTAAGTTCACTCAAGGATACTAGCTAAACTATAATGTAAATATTTGACTCAGGCAACTCCTTTAAGGAAAAAACTTTTTAAAATAAGAAGTAAAAACCTTATCTGGGATTGAAAAAATTAAAAGTTTACTTAAGAAACAAGTTACGTTTTGAAAAATGCTTGTGTAAAATCAAAACTTTTAAGGAAAAAATATTAGATCGTGCTTCCGATTTCAAATTGAGGAGAAAGAAATTCTTTCTGAGAGTTTAGTAAAAAAAAAAATTTTTTTTACTTAAAAAGTAAATCATTACTTTAAAAAAAGATTTAGATACTTGGAACTCATCTGAAGTCAAATAAATGATTCCAGATTCCTCTGGCTTATATTTTGATTTATTCTCCTAGGATTACGTTTTGCTTCTTTTTATCGGTGCGCCTGCCTTTTTTTTTTTAAGCTATCATATTTTGTTATTTTTAATCGGGAGTATAAGCCATCTCAATTTATTAATTTAGAAGAATACCTTTCAAAGCAAATATTTGACAATTGAGAAATAAAAATAATCTTCTTTAATTTGAGTTACTTTTTGAAGTATTTATTTATTTAACTGATTCTTTTGTATGAAAAAAAATATTTATATATTTTTGCGTTAAAATAGAATCTTTTCCTTCAAAATGTCCTCTTTATTGATTGCTTTAATTGTAATACCAATGTAATATTTGGGAAAACAGAAAAATAATAAATTTGTCATAACTACTATTTCTAACAAGCATAAATCGTGGATGAACGTTTTATTTTAGAGGTCGCGCTCAAAATATACATTTAAGAAAATGGACGTAATGGTTTGAACATATGCGCCAATCTTTAAGGAAAAAGACATGGCTTATTGAAGTGCGCATTTGAAAATACGAACATAGCTCAAAAAAACTCTCTTTTTCAATGAAAAAAAATTTTTTTCGGACCACATGAATAAGTGGATAATTTATACAAACTATATCTTGTGTTCTTCCCATTGGAAAATGTTCAATAATTCATAAAACTCAAAGTCACTTTACAAGATTTCAAGTTCGAGGATTCAGTACATAAAATTCTGTTGGATACATGCCTGCTTTTGGATCCTTGGGAATGGCCGTGCCGATATTATAGCTAAAACTCTTCATAACTTAAGCAGTTATCTCTTAACATCTTTGGATCTTAAACGTATTTATAAATCTTCAATTCATCAGGCCTAGAAAGAGCATTGGAAAACACAAAATAATAATAAACTACATGAAATTTATCCTAATCCTGATAATTGTAAAACATTAACAGTTGATTGCAAAACCCAGGTTAAATTAATAAACTGCGTATTTTGGGCACACTTGTTTTATCCATATGCATTTACCGAAAGCCAAATCTTCCCCCAGTTGTCAAGTCGACATTTCCATTAAACGGATGATAACAGACTACAGACGATTCAAATATTTGAGGAAGAAACTTTTAGGCAGGTTTTATCCCGATATTTTATCCTTACTTAGTTACCCTACACATCACCATCTCATCAAGTTCATCAAAACAATAGGACTATATTCATCAATTTAAATAAAAGTGCAATTTTTTTACCTAGTGACTGGCGCAGCATAGCAATTTCGGAGTATTGCACCAATAAACTCCAACAAACCAACCAACCAATGTTAGGAAAAAAGAGGTCGATTATTTATACATCTAATTTACTCTTGAAGAAGAAAACTCGTACGAAATCAATAAGAAAATTCGCTTATTTTTTTGACATACTACGAATAATCAGTATTTACTACTTAAAGCTTTTAAAAAACAGAATCAAATGCTATATCCATTTTCTTAAACAAGCATTGTGAATTACATATGCTTTTTCAAATGAGTATTTCAAGTTATATTAATGTTCTCATAAGAGAGCAACTTGAATTATTTTTGAAATATAAAGTTCAATGATGTAGTATCATTACAAATATTACACACGTCAGAGCTACAAAATAAAGTTGCTACTTATTTGTTTATTAGATTTCTCGGGAATTCATAAAAAAACTAAAATAGTAGAAAAAAGAAGGTACGTTCTTTTTAAATTTTATTTTCTTAAGAAATAATTTTAAACTGTTGTGTTCATTAAGCCATTATGCTAAAGAGCAACGGTTTCCAACATTGTCACCCCTTCAGTACCATCTACTTTATCTGAAATTTTTCATGTACCACTTCAACTAAAATTCTTTAAAAACGTGTTGAAAAAAAGACTGGTCAAAACTACCAGAATATGGGGAAATTCGCCGTGTTTCTGGGAACACCATAAAGCTTGGTAGTTTTTACCGAAGTGCTTTGGTAACGATTTTGGTAAAATTACGAAAATATGGTTCAATAGTATGTGATGAAATTTACTAAATGTGGTAAAATTTTGTAGTTATATCATGTTACCTTGGAGCGGGGTATGTAAACCATTTATTAGGTTAAATTTACTTTTCAGTTTTGCATTTTTCACTAAATAAGTAGTAATAAGTACTATAATTTTGAAAAACAGAATTTCCTGTAAGCCATAACCATATGAATAGAGAAATTACGAAATGCTTTAAATACTGTATAGTTTAGTTTTATTAACCTGAATTATGGGGGAAGAGGGTTACAAGAAATGTCATTACCATACAGAACAGCAATTTCACCAGAATTTTTCTTTCCTTGCGTATATTTGATTTTTGAATTATATTTCTATACTTGCATTAGTGTTCTTATTTGTACTTAATTGCTTTATTGCGTTAAGAATTTTATCAGATTTTTATTAACTTTTGAATGTACCTTTTTAAAGAATTATAGGAAAATTTGTTTGTAGTATGTACTAAACCGTTTAATGCAACCCCTATGTATTCTTATAAATTCTGTGCATTTCATGAAACAAAACCTATAATAGGTACTTTATTCTTTTATCTGCTCAATGTATCCTATTATCAGTTTCATGTATTAAAAGGAGAATTTTTCATTACGTACTTTATCTTTTGATATGTTTCAAAACCTATTGCTTGCTGTAACAAGCTCTTTTATGAACCTTGTACTAGTAAACTTCACATTCAATTCAATTTTTGAGTGAAATAGTCATGAATAATTCTTATAATTGGTATTTTAATTTTTATTTGATCCTTTATAAATACTTATTTTTTTAAACATCCTGTGTTTAAAAGAAGAAGAAAAAATGTTCAACACGTATTAAAGGAATTTTACTATCTGGACACCTTAGTTAATAAAATAATTTAAATCCTTACTGCACATTATCGACAGTAAGTAATTATGAAGAGACCTTTCTATTTTTTTTTTCTTCCTTTCTATTTTAATGAAGAGACCTTTCTTTTTTTTTTCTTTTTTTTTTGCAATTTTAATCATATTTGTTTTCAAAATTAGTTCTATATAACGATTAAAAATATTCAAAATTTTATCAAAAATATTCCTAAGACCAAAATAAGTTAACAGTTTTCTAATTAATAAGTTATAATAGTTCTTAAAAGTGCCTATTTCTAAAGCCAATTAATGATTTAATCGCAAATCTAGTTCATTTTTTACAAGCCTTCTCAGAAAATTTAATTACTTCAAGTGAGCACTAATCCCAGAGCCCTGAGGCAATTCAGTGATGTTTCTCTCTTTTATTTTGTTAATTTCGCTTTTATGGACTTAGTATCTTTAAAATCTACATTCATCAAAATTCTTTTTTTTTTTTTCAGTTATCAGTTTATCAAAACTGTTAATAGCGTTACATTAAGTATGTAATTATGTCTGAGTTTAGGACGATGAAGTCGCTTCCGGCTCTCTATTTAAAAATTCCGTTCTAAAAAAAATTATTTAAGTTGAAAGATTAGTTATTTGGTGTTTTTGGCGCAAGAGCCAAAAATGACTATACATGAACTTGGTCTAAAAAACGTGTACTTGGTTTAAATAAGAGATACTAGTAATTTAAGAGGTGGAATTAAATTGAGGTATTAAATCCAATGTCCTTAAAGAAAAGAGAAGATTATAATGTGGTTTATCGCTAACAGGTAAATGTGATATTTGCAGCGAAAATAGCGTTGTCTTAGAAATTTAAATTTGTGGCACTGGGTTAGAATGTGTTCAGTAGTTAATGATTCATTATAGCTGGAGCAATCTGGTGCAAGTTCACCTAGTAAAAGATGTTTATGTGTAATACGTGTATTACCAATAAGCAGTATTACCAATATTCAGTATAACATCGTATTTTCTCGGCAAAGTTTGTTTCATTACTGGTTGTATATTTGGTTTAAGACTGTGCAACTTGTTATTTGTCTCCTCATTCCAACTCTTTTGCCATTCTGACTGTAGTGAAAGATTAATTGTTTTTCTAATATCTGAATATGATAATGTTCTAACAGAAAGGTTTTGGGTCAATTTAGCTGATTCGTCAAGCTATTCATTACCCAGAATGCCACAGTAGCCAGGAATCCACGATAGCATCACAGAATAACTCAAACTTAGTAAATTTCCTTAAGTATAAACAACATTAACTACGATCGAACGAGACATATGGGTAATATTGTTTAATGCTGCCTGACAACTTTTAGAATCTGTATAAATGTGCCATTTTTTGTGTGTTTGAGTTAGGATAAATTATAGAGCTAATAAGATGGCTCGAGCTCCACATGTAAAAACTGAACAAGATGGATGGAGTTTTTCAGTGATGATTTCATTCTGCGTGGCCACTGCAGATGCTGTATGACCGTCCATCTTCGACCCATCAGTGAAAATGGGATTAAAATCCTGATACTGTTTACGATGTGAATTAAATATTAGTCGTTACATTAAAGTAAATGTCTCCTGTTTTGTCTGATTTTTAAAAATATAAATGGTGTTAAAATACATTATATTCCAAAGTGTTAGTTGTTACTATGCTAGTAAAATTTCATAATCCTCTAAATCTAAAATAGATAAAAGTTTTTCCATCCTGAGTCCAAAAGTCGGAGAACAGGATGGTCTATTATTAAAAAGGAATTCATAATCGGGTGTGAAAACCTTGTCAAACATGAGGTGATTAAGATGACTCTTTAGATGAAAAGTGTAATTTAATGCAAGCTTAGTTCGTCGTGAGATTAGAAATGGTTCAAGCGTTACGACTTGCAAACTTTTAATAGATGAAGTGCGAAAAGCACCGGTTGCTATACGCATGCCGCTGTTATAAACTGTATCTAAGTAACGTAAAACAGAAGATCTGGCAGATGAGTAAACCGCAGAACCATAATCTAGTTTCGAGTGGATGATACTTTTGTATATTTTGATCATCGAATTTGCGTCTGCTCCCCATTAACAACTAGATAAAGCTTTTAGCAGATTTAAATATGTCGCACATGTCTTTCTTAAGTACTGGATATGAAGTTAAAATGTCAGTTTTAAGTCTAAAATCAATCTTAAAAATTTAACTTCATTTGTAACTAGAATAATTGAATTGTTCAAAAATATTTCAGAATAGGAAGGGATACCTCTTTTTCTACAAAGTGAATGCAAGACGTCTAAGTCGGAGAAAAGGTAAAACCATTTGAATCTGCCCATATTAAATTCTTATTTATAGCATGTTGGAGTTGCCGCTCTATAGCGCGCATATGAGAAGCTCTGCAAGTGATACGAAAATCATCAACAAATAATCTGCCGTTAGCTGTTGGTGGTAATAAAGCTAACATTTCATTAATTTTAATGAGGAACAGTGTCACACTTATGACGCTGCTGCCCTATGGAATTCTTTCTTCTTGCTCGAAAATATCAGAAGTGACTTGGTCTAATAAAACTTGAAAAAGTTCGGAATGTTAGAAAATGTTGAATAAAATAAAACATATTACCGGTTATATTGTATATGAAGAGATCTTTCAAGATATCGTACCGCCAAATGCGATCATGAGCCTTTTTTATGTCGAAAAAGACAGCTACAAATGTTGTCGTTGTAAAAAGGCATCTCGTATTTCGGTTTCAAGTATGAGTATATTAACTATTGTAGAGTGACATTTTCTAAATCAACTTTATTTGAGAGATAAAATGATACGAGATTCGAGTACATGTACTGATCTATTATTTATGATGCGTTCAAGTAGTTTGAATAAACAACTGGTTAGAGTAATAGGTCGGTAATTAGTTGGGGGTTTTGTATCTTTGTCGGTTTTGGAAATAGGGATGACATATGATTTTCGCCATGCTGTAGAAAACACTTTTTTGGTCCAGATGTAATTGAATACCTGTAATATAGTCTCGAGGTGGGTTTCTGTTAAATGTTTAATCATGCTGTTGTGAATTTTATCAGACCCATGAGAAGCATTCGCACAACGATTAATGAATGTTTTCAATTCGGTCATGGCCAGCTCTGAATTATAGTCGTCAATTGGTAAAAGAGATTGTTTTAGAGAATTTGTTTGTGCGTGGTACTTGTAGTTTTTGAAAACTTCAGAGTAGTTATTTCGACTTGAAGCATTCGAAAAACTTTTGGCAGGATTATTTGTTATTTCTTTTAATTCTGTCATTTTGTTGACATTTATTTCTAAATGTGGGGTAGAGAAATTAGAGTAATGTACGGATATTGCTTTAATCTTTTTCCATATTTCTTTTGAGGGGGCATTACTATTGATTTGAATTGTTTGATTACTATTTATCGAGCTTGTTTGAATTTAATTAAGTTTGTTTACAACTGTGGAGAATTTGCGAAAATTCCTCCAGGCCTTTTTTTTTTTTTTTTTTTTTTNTATTTTTTTTTTTTTTTTTTTTTTTTGTGCTTTTCGAGTTTGCAGACATTCATTATTCCATTAGGGCTTTGGATGCTTAGGTAATTCCGGAGATGTATAATGCATAGATTTTTAAGCTGCTAACATAAGTGCATTAGTTACGTATAGTGCTGCAGAATAGATATTACTATTATTTATGAGTTCTGAATTTAATACAATTGATGACTGAAATACAGACCAATTGGCAGCAGATATACGTAATTTTGGAATTCGCTGTATACTGTATGAAACTGATTGAGAAATACTTATTATTAGAGGAAAATTGCCATTTTGATTAAGGTCATCTTCTATTGAAAGCTTTAAAATGGGAAAATATTATTAGAATTGATGGCGAGGTCTGTGGAATAGTAAGTTTTTGAGGGAAAAGTGAAAATTGGTAATTTCATTTGTATTGAGTAAGCGAAGTTGAATATCATCTATCAATTTTTCTATTTGAAGACCACGAGAATTAGAAATATTGATTCCCCAAAGTGTATTGTGGTCATTTAAATGACCTATTATTAGATACGGAGTCGGTAGTTGATTAACAAGATTTTCTATGTCGGTCTGTGGAATTAATTTATTTGGAGGTAAGTATAAACAGCTAACAGTAATTAGAGATTTAATTGTTATTTGAGCAGCAACAGCTTGTAGTGATGTACTCAATGGAATAACAGAAAATGGGTATTGTTTGGATACGAGAAGTGAAACTCCTCCACGGGCTTTATTTCCGAGAATAAAGTCATTTCTAATGTGAGAATAAAACTTTATAGCTGCTTTATGAGAAGGTTTCAGAAACGTTTCTTGCAAAACAAAGCATATGGTAGCATAGTTGTCAATATTAGTTCTGGCAAATTACTATAAAACCCACGACAGTTCCAAGATAAAACTTTATTAATCACTATTTAGCAATTTCAGATTTGTTTTCTTAGGGCTTAGATTAGTTGGTGAATCCATCCCCTTTTCAATTATCATTCCTGAATTATCATACTCATCTGCACAATTTTCGTCAGTTCTCATTGCATCGGATTCTGAACTGAGCCCCTGGGAGTTATGTTAAATGGAGAAAAATTTATTTTACAATGATCTAATATTGTTAAATCTTTATATAATAGTGATACTTTAAATGTTCTGATTTGCAATAACCTGAAATTAGAATTTTTCTCTTTTGAGTCTACGTATTTTTTTTCTTAAAAAATTAGTGCATCTTTTTTAAAAAGGTGATTAATAAAATGCCATTATTGTAAAAACTTTATTTATGAAACTTTTTTTTATTTTGTAATTGCAATTTACTCTAAAAAATTTCAATAAATGAAATGATTTGAGAAGTTTACCTTAATTGTTTTAAGCGTTAATTCTTATTGTAAATTTCAAAATAAATAACACTCTATAAATCTTCGTAAAAAAATATAAGTATAAAATTCATCCCCTCTTCTAAACAGCCCTGGATGAACTATTAATTCACACAAATTTAGATCTTAACATCAAGTTTAGATCACTAATTACAACAGCTTTACTTACCAATTAAAATTGTTTATAGTCTAATTGTCTAAAAAAAATAACAGCTCAGGAAAATATCTACAGCTATTTGAAAAATGTATAACTGTAAATAATAAAAAACACAGACACCTACTAAAAACTTAGTCAACATCTTTAATATTTTGTTGTTTTCGTTATACACTAAATTAGTTGAATCTAAAAAAATACTTAAGTAAATCAGAGCCAAAACAAGAATGAAGTATTTTTTGAAGGTCAACTACTTTGTTTAGAAACAAAAAAAGAAATAATTGAATAGAAGTAAGTGTGTAAACTTTTCTAAGTGAAAATTAGAATTTAATTAAGTTGAAAAAAAAAACCTTTTTTTAACACTAATTATTTCTAAAAAAATTTTAATGAAAGATAATTAATTATATTTATAAAAAATTATGAATTGAGCTATTTTTTCAATGTCAACTGCATCATTAAAACAAAATTGAAAAGAAAAATAATAATTAAATAGAAGTACGTTTGTTACCTTTAATAAAAGAAAATTAGAATTCACTTTAGTTGCAAAAAATGCTTATTAGGTTTATATTTAGAATGCGAAGAATTTTACTTTTAAATTTTCTGCACTCTAATGAAACACGTTAGAAGAGTCAAAATTTATTATTTTCTTAATTCAAATTTTCGTGATAAGTTTGTAGCTGAGAAACTCTCTCTGAGATTGGAAACAATTAAGTGATACTTCTAAGAGGTAAATTAGTCTCGGGAGATAGGAATTAATGACAACAACAAGTTTCCCGCTCTTCTCTAAGGGTGAGCGGAAAACTTGTTGTTGTCATTAATTGTTATACAAGGCCTGTCTTACATTTATTTACACTAAGCTTATGCAACTAGTAAACTTTCATAGCTCTCTAGATGCGGGGTAAACAGCTTAATTGGATAGATCGCTTTTCCTAAAGTAAAGTATTTCGAAACAGACTAATGTTAATTTTGTTCGTTAATAAAAAGTATTTAGTGTATGACAACATGGATGAAAATGAATCTAAAATTAAGATAAATTCTTACTTTAAAGTTTGCGAATTAATTCCAAAGAAATTTTTTTTCGTAAGCACTAAACACCAGTTATTTGATCAAAAAACTAATCTTAAATCTTTAAACAATTTTTTTAGAGTTAATGATAAAATATTTTTCAGACTAAAAATATGATAAAAAATGCCCTAGATTGTTTAAGGGGAGACGGTAATGCATATATAAATAATGATAAAACTGATCTTTTTCAATGTACCTTTTCTAAGACACTACTTATGATATGGCTTTGAAATTTTTTGGCGATATATAAGATTATATCAGTTATATGCTGTGATAATGTTTTAGCGTTAACTGGAATACTTTTTGAGTTATGAGAGAAAGATAGGTTATTTCTAAATAAAAAAAACAGATTGGTACTAACACCAACCCCTTACTTAAACACCGATACTGACAAATGGTTGTACGCTGAGCCATGGTGGCTAGAGGTCAGAGGTCTCACCTCCTGATAAGGTGAATCAGGTTCGAATCCCAGCGATGACTGATCAATTCGAAATCCGCACCCGGCTCACACTAACCACAGCATTACGTAAAATATCCTCAGTGGTTGACGGATCATGGGTCGGAGTCCTCTTGCCGTCAGGCTAATAGTGGGAGTCTTTCGTGGTTTTCCACTCCATATAACGCAAATGCGGGTAAGTTCCATTAAAAAGTCCCCCACGGAGGCAAATTTTTCCCAATACTTGATTCAGGAGCTCGATTGACTTCTGGATTGGGTTCAAAATTACAAAGCTTTGGAATTCAACATTAGTAGTCATAAACCCAAAATTGGGTCGGCTGTTTAACGACAGTTGTAAAATAGAATAAAACATAATGAAACTTTTTATAAAATTTAAAGTTATCAGTTCCTAATTCATTAAAAAAAATTCTGCCAAAGATATGTATTAGCAGTTATCACAGTGTAAAAATGTATATATTCAGGGCAAACTCCCTGAAGCAATATTTTGTTTTAAGTGCTGAGAAAATTTACATCGTAAAAGGTCGATTTTAGCATTATTGGTGCATGACCCCCCAACTCCCCTTAAGCTTCAGATAAAAAATCTATATTTTCTTATCTGAAAATCTCTGGGAAAGCCTCAACTATTATGAGAATTTATCAAAAATTATTTATGGAATTTAAATGAAAATTTTATTTGAAAAGGAGTGAAACACGAATATGATTCTTTCAACTGAATAAACATTACAACCAAAATAAAGACGAAGTCAGTAAAGTAAACAGTCAGTAAAATAAACAGTCCGTAAAGTGAACAGTCCGTAAAGTCAGAAAAGTAAGCAGTCAGTTAACAACTTTGTAAAAATAAAGTAAAGTAAAAAGACAGTAAGCAGCTTTGTAAAGAACTTTGCTGCCTGCTCAGAGAGGCCGGCAGCACTTACAAATAATTATTTACCTAAACTCATTGAACTGAACTAATAAAAATAATTTGAGTAAAATCAAAATAAAAATAATTTGAGTAAAATCAAAATAAAAATTATTAGAGTAAAATGATTCAAAAATATACCTGGTAATTGGTCAACCTTTATCAAAGCCAGACCTCACTGTATCAAAGTCACTGTTTTGCCATATTGAATTTAATTAACATCTACTAAAAAAATTTAACTACAATAGCAAGCAAGAAGAAAACATCCAAAGAGTTTCTCTTCTTCATGCAGTCGAAAATTATCATTTTGTTTTCTTCTGTCTCATGTCAATCAAATAAAATGGTGAACATTTTATTTTATTTTATATATGTACTTTACCTTTTTATCTGTTTTCAAAATCGTGTGTTTGAAGTCGCATGTTCCTTTTGAAACTTCTGTCATTTAATGAAATTCAATACATTCAATTGAATTTAATAATATAGCACCTTCGAAAAGCTCAAAACGCCAACAAAATGGGCATGGCCAGAAAAATATAGTTTTAAATGTCTTAAACTTGCTATGTAATATCCTTAAAATTGAATTTCACCTACTAACAATACATCGTTAAAAAGTTAAGAATTGCAGAATAAATTTTAATAAAAATCTTAAAATTCGATTGTTTTTAAAGCTTAGGGTACTAAATCTTGTTAAACATGCATAGCTTTTTTAACACCATCGTTCTTAAAGCATTTTATGAAAAATATTTTGTGATCTTGTTAATGCAATCTATTCATCGAAATAATTGTCATTATTACTGTCATTATTCTATAAACAATACAAGATTCTATAAAAAATACAAGATTCTATAAACAATACAAGATTATATAAACAATACAAGATTATATAGACAATACAAGTTAATATACAAGATTTTATATCTAAGATTTCAAGTGGCCTACATTATTTAAAATAAACCAAATGAATCAAATACTTAAAAACAAATAATATTTTCTTGGAATATATGGAAAGTTTTATAGAGTTAAAGTTTATCAACTTGCATAGGACCAAATTCACAAGAAATTACATTTATGCAAAATATTCAGAAGCATCTGCTGTGCACATTGTGGACTGGTCTGATATAAAATAATGTGATTGATCAACGATACAACAAACATTTTTTATTTTTGTTCTTTTCTTAAAGAGATTTGGTATTTTCTCTTGAAGCAAGTGATATTTTGGTACTTGCTTACTTTAGTTCTGTTTTCCAACCTAAGAGCAATTGGGTTTTATTTTCCGATTAAATTGATATGAAAATAATCAACCAGACACTGGAAAATCAAAGGCCTAGCCTAGAGATTCTGAAATGATTCACAACACAGCAGGATAGTACCTATTGTTTCAGGTACCGATTACATTATCCAATTATAGAATTTTTCCTCCAGTCCACTCTAGTTTTAATTACTCTGGTCTGAGATACATGCGGTTTAAGATTCAACACTCTCCCCCAAATATTGAAAGCAAGGCAACAAAACTACACTTTCTTTCAGCCCTTTCTTCAACTAATAGGTAATTACCTTTTGTCATCTAAACTAATAGCATATACGTTCATATCCAATTGTTGGCTTTGTTTAGAAATAAAATAAACAACTGGCGAAATGTCATTGCATGNCAGAGGTTTCTGCACAGAAATCTGAAACGGTTTTCCATTAGGTAGATTTTCATAATTGCGTTTAACGCTTCTTGTTTATCAATTCCACTATGCGCAGTATGTTGCTGTATTGTCGGTCATTTTGCTGCATATAGGTCTTTATAAATAGCTTGGGTTCGGAGGGTTGAAGTTTTCTGGTATTTAACGGTGTTATGTATCTTAAGTTTTAATGACACCCATTCTTGAGAAAAATTTTCTTTATCTACTGCTTCAAAAAAGATTGTAAAATAACAAAAATTGAAAATGCATCACGAACATTAACAGGGAAAATGGCCGTCCGCGCGGACGTCGGATTCGAGAAATTTGTTGTCCGCTGGGAATTTTGACCGCCGAGGACGGGCGGACGGGTGGTTTTTCGAGCCCTGAGAACACCTGAATACGAAATGCAAATACATATACTTTGTCCTTCATTTAAATCATACTTCTATATAGACCAAGTGGTCGTCGCGGTATAGCTTTTTTTTAATTATTGCACCAGAAATGAAAAATAACATAAAAAGCATACCTGTCAACATGAATGGTCAGAGTGGTCTTTTTTCAGTGGTAGCGACACTTATGTTCTTTGGGTAAAGTAGTTAATTTTTAAGAAAATTCTTCCTACCTTAATATTAATTAACTACCACCTATCAAAATCGTTCTTAAAGACCCAAAAAGTTGTCAGCTATATAAAAATAACTTTATTTACAAAAATTCTGACTGTCACTGACGGATATTGTCTGATAATAGTTGTCAAATTATTGAAAAAATTATGATTATTAAATCGTTCTCTCTTTAATATTTAAGGTAACTTGATGAAGTGATAAATATCATCTTAAAGACCCATAATTTATTTATTGATATAATGCCCTTAATAGCTTACTTGGCTCTACTAAAAGCCATAAAATTTGATTGAAAACCTGGCAGGAGGCTGTTACGCCATCTTTCCGCCATCGTCAAGATTCAGCGTATTGTAGTTGACGATGAACCGGTGTATGTACAGTGCGCAAAAAAAAATAATATATATATATATATATATATTTCACTTACTGAATGTCAATCTTAATGGCTTCTGGCAGTAACTTCAAATATGCCAGTTAATTAGTGATAACTATTAATTAAGTTTACAAAATCCGGCACAATAAACGCACTTTCTCTGAATTAACATCTATATATTTATTTTTACATATCTGGTTTCCTGATTCTCAAAATAGGACAGGGTAATTGACAAAAGTTAGCAAAAATTGGATCAAAATTTGGGGTGCTAGGAAGTTACATATATTTGGAGTCACCCCAAGAAGAGGCCAAGGACTATCACCGTAGAAGGAGGAAAAATTTGCATAACCATACTCTAACTGCGCAATCGACAAGCGAGAAATACTCCGTTGCTAAGCAACCAAGCTGAGAACCAAGCAAAAGAAAGATTAAATAAAAACTGAAGCCATTCATCGTTTTTGGATTAGCTTGGGTCGGAAAGGCGTTTTTGTTCAAAAAAATTTTTTATCGAAAAACATCTTGAAATTTCTAGGCTACAGATTTGTTTTTAGATGATTTCTGCTCAGAAAGGCAAAGATTGCTTTCGTTTTCATCTCCTTTAAAAATAAAATTTGACTATATTTATAAATTATTCATAATTTTCCCAGATTTTAGTATTTGAACACATGAACTTTTTATGAGGCACTATTTGCATTTTTTAAATTGTTTTAACTTTATTTAAGTATGAAGATTTTATACTAAAACCAAATCTGCATTATTTATATACAGAATTGTTAGGAAAATCGCCAAAAAGATCCCGTAAAAAATGCAAAATATCAGGAAGATATCATAGTGCTCATTTACAAGGATTTGCATACTTCACGACATTTCCTTTTTTAATAATTAGTGGATGTTAAGTAACATTTTATAAAGATTTAAATGTGTATGTTTAAGAGTATTGTATGCTTCATTTTTTTTAAGAAATCGTTTCATTCTACCAAACATGTAACTTACGTGGCTTTCATGTTTGGTAGAATGAATGTTAAGTAACATTTTATAAATGTTAAGTAACATTTTTTTATGTGGTGGATGTTAAGTAACATTTTATAAAGATTTAAATGTGTATGTTTAAGAGTATTGTATGCTTCATTTTTTTTAAGAAATCGTTTCATTCTACCAAACATGTAACTTACGTGGCTTTCCGTAAATAAAGATAATTTGAAAACAGCATCCTGATGTTTTAATACATTCTGAAACGGTTTTTCGTTTATTCACGACAAAATGTCGCTCAACATGTTCAACAGTTACGATCACCAAATACTGAAATGCGAAGTTGCATGCGAGAAAGCATAAATGGAAGTGGAAAATGACACTGGAAGAACCGCAGTACCCCAAGAGTGAAATAGAAACTAAAAAATTAAATACTGACGTAAGCAAAAGTAGGAAAACTGCAATAGCCGGAAAAGGCAAATTATGGCAAAATGCATTTCCGCGTTCCATGGAAGATGGTGCGAAACTAATATCGTTAACAAGGGAATCTGCACTCATATATTAAACAAGATTCCCGGGTATCAAGATGAGCTGATGTGGCAGGGGTGGTTAGAATTTTAGCATTATTGAGATTCAATTTATCCCAAAAATGCAAAGAATGTGTAGCAATAAATTTATCGCATTCTTGAAAAGGGACTTAACCGCCGTGTTTCTTTAGTCTGAATTTTAAAACCAGTCTGGCTTATAAACTAGCCAAGGATTCACTGGCAAAGAATTCATTCCCTGTTTCACTCTCGGCTACCACGGTTTCTCTAGTTTTCTATTTTTTTTTTCACTTTTATTTATCCTTTTTCGTTGGCAACCATACAAATTTTTTTTTAATTTTAAATCACTTTAATTTTCTTCATTCACGTCTGCCGAGTCTTAAAAATCGGCGCCTTTTTTTAGCTCGCCAAACTTTTGCTTCAAACGTTGCCATTCCCAGGGCTCTCTAGACGTTAATGACTCCTGTCGTAAATTTTTGAGAACTCAAAACATGTTGACTTTTATTTTCATATTTTTTTACGATAATGAATTTTTTATCTTCCCTCTTCAGTTTCTGGGGATTATTCATTTAGTGATACAGTACATTGTTATTGTTGTTGATCAATTCAAGGCGTCTGTATAGATAAGTTTTTTTTTACTACGTCAGAATGTTTACTATGTCAAATTAAAATATGTCGTATTAAAATTAGTTTTACGTAAAATAATGGTTATGGCTCTTAGATTGAAAAAAAGTATAATAATATATAATTCATCAAGACTTTCTAAAAAATTCAAAGCAGTACATTTTTATTTATTCATTTATTAATTTTTATATTTCATTTTATTTTGTTTTATTCATTTATTTATTTTTTGACTGCTGCTCTGAAAAACATTTTTTAGAGTGTTAAGCAATTTCGTCTACAATTGAAATTTCAAACGTCGAATGAGACAATAGAATGACCAGAGGGGTCCTGGAATCTAAGTTAAGTATTTACAAAGTCAAAAATTTCGAAGAAGTTCACGTCTCCGCCCTATTCGAAATTTTTGAAAAAAATATATTTTTTACTCATTGATCTAAAATCCATTCTAGATATGTTTTAGTGTATACTGAAGGACATATTTCAATAGGATTTATATTTTACCCTTATTTTATTTTTTTCCTTAAATTACTCAAGTAATAAACTGGACTGAAAATAGTTTTGACAACTGCGCAACAATGAGCAATAATGAAAATGTCTTAAAAACGAGAACATTAAAGAGCTGACACAGTAAAAAAAAACTTATCTGTACAGACGCCTTGAATTAATCAACAACAATATGCTAATATATATATATATATATATATATACACTCATGGACAAAAAAATTAGCGCACCAAGAAATAATTGCGCCCACCCATCGACGCCTCCGTTTGGAGTTTTGCCGTGTACGAAGAAGCAGGACTGCAGCAGAATGTAACCAGGTCGTCTTTAGCGACGAATCCAGATTCAATCTCAGCAGTGATGTCAATCGTGTTCGTGTGTGGAGACCCCGTGGTGAACGCCTCAATCCCCTCCCACAGCTCGTGTGATGGTATGGGGGGCCATGCCTACAATACATGGTCACCCCCTAGTATTGCTCCGTGGCACCATAACAGCCCAGCGGTATGTCCATGAAATTCTGCAACCACATGTGTTGCCACTCATGCAACGGCTTCCAGGAGCCATTTTTCTGCAAGACAATGCTCGGCCTCATACGGCAAGGGTGTCACAAGACTATCTCCGTACTGTTATTACCCTTCCTTGGCCTGCCCGATCCCCAGATTTGTCTCCAATCGAGCATATCTGGGATCATTTGGGACGGCGAGTTGGGCATCCCACGAGTTTGAACGAACTAGAGGCAAGGTTACCGCAAATATGGAACGAAATGTCTCAAGACATCATACAGAACTTGTATGTCTCAATGCCCGATCGTATCGCATCATGCATTCGCGCTAGAGAGGGTCCAACGGGGTATTAACTCCTCCGTTCTTTTGCCCTTTTCTCTGAAATAAATTATCCTTTTCCTTTAATTTTCTAATCATTTACTTATATCAAAGTAGTCATTACGTATGTAAAATTTCGTTTCATTTTGACGACTCCTTCTACGTGCGCTAATTTTTTTGTCCATAAGTGTATATATACCACTGGAAAGTTTGCCACTAGAAAAATTAAACGAAAACGTTGAACTTACCATAGCAAATCTAGTACTATATTATTGGAAAAATGCTTGGGATGATTTATTTTGGCCAGTTCGTTGGTTGAATATAAACTACACAGAATTGTTGAAAGTAAGCAATTTCTTCTAATATCACTCGTCCAAAGATATGAGTTTAGCCTGCTCGTACTCCTCGTATAGACTTGATTTGTCGTATTCTTGTTGTTCTAATATTTTATTATGTTCTTCTTGCACATAACTTGAAATCTTTTCTAACCTGTGTCGCAATTTGACTGCTGCACCAATGGCATAAAATATAGACGCGCCCAATATTACAAAAATGAAGGATACTACACCAATTATCCACGGTCCTAGAATATCGGACGCACCAAAGTAAATGCTACTCATCGCAAATATCAACGACAGAAATAAATTTGAAAAGATATTATTTCAAGAGAAATATTCTCAACCGAGATCTACTACGAAGTAAAACAATTTTTTTAACATAAATTTATACGAATTTGTTATCTTTTATATGAATTTATTTCATTCTTATCTAAAAATGATAAACAATTCAGTTTGATAAGAACTATTTCAAATAAAATTTATACTTCTGTAAGTCGGATAAGGTCGTTGATGCGTTTTTTCATAACAAATGAATGTAATTGATAACAATAGCTAAATGAATATACCAAAGCTCTTAACTAATGTATTCTGACTCTTGTGCTAATAAACTTCAACTAACCAACCAACTCAACTAATGGAATAAGTGATATTATATTATTGATTATTATATTGTGATCAAACTACGTAGTAAATTATATTTATAAAATATTAAGCTTGACTAAAATAAACCAATTTTTTTATGCAAAATATATTAAAATGTGGCAAACTGCCAAGCGTCGTATTTTACTTGATATTATTTTCTCACTTTAATTCTCTATGATGGTAGTTTTAATTGTAATATTTTGAGAATCTCGTTTTGTTAAGATTTGATTTTTGATTTTCAAAAGTAACAGAAAACTATATATTGAACTATTGTTTCGAAGGTTTAAGCTTTAAAAAAGCAATTGTCACATTATATTTTAAGGCTTTTTTTTCGAATGCTCCGTTGCAATATGAAATTACGTTTCTTTGCGAATAATTTGCTATTTTTATAACTGTTCTGAGTTTGCAACTGTTAACTTATAACTGTTAGGTGAAGTTTATCCTATCTAAAGCCAGAGCTATTCACGAACGCTTTGTGAAAATAGACAGTGTTTGTGGTTTAATTTTTAATATTTAAAATTTTACTCCAATGCTGCCTTACCTCTGGGCTCATAAAAATGTGAATAAGGTAGTTATTTTGACAATTTTCATTTAGGGGGGAAATGTCGCCAAATTGACGCTTTTTAAAAAGTTTAATAACTTTTAAAATATTTGTTATATGTCTGTTCTAAAGCCATTATAATTGTTCACGACAAGAATATATGTATATAGTTTAAAATCATCGCATTGCTTCAAATGTAAGACACTTAAACTATGGCTTTTTTATATTCCTTGGTGGAAAATAAGAAAGCCACAGTTTCGAAAAAACGGAGTTTAACATTTTCTCTTTTGTGCCAAAAGCTACAAACTAACTATCTAACACTTTATGTAGACTGGATTTGTTGACTGACAATCCAAATACCTTTGCTTTCCATCACGCTATTGATGTTTTAAACTATAAATAACTGTTTCATTGTGGTTCCGTTTACATATTTACAAAATTTTTTGATAAGCATAATGAAAACCGCTGTTGATTAGTATTCATTAATGAAATTATTTTCCATGAAGAAATCGCGTTCCCAAAATATTAAACTTTGAGAGCTTGTATTTTAATAATGTTAAAAATATGCAGAAAAATATTGTATTTCAGCAACAGTTAACAATATGACTTTTGACAAGTAGGCTATAAATACAAAAAAAAGTGCTGAAATAATGTTGAAAAAGCTTTAAAAAACAGCCGTAGGAAGAGGATGCTTAAATATTTCCTCAACAAATTATGACACATTGTATATTATATATCACTCTGCATGAAGTTATGACCTATTTAAACTATGCACTTGAATACTTTCCTTGTATATTATATTGCTGTATGAAAAGGTACTTGAACATTTTTCCTGTTCTCTTTCACTGAGATAGATGGACATTTTCCCTTAGTATATATAGCAGAAAGTTGAAATTAGAGGTAAAAGTACTTATCTTTGTTGGAAAGAAATGCAGTCTTTCCAACTTCTGTTGCTGTTAATGGCTATTAACCTATGTTTAGCCATGTTTCATCCGAAAGGTAATTAATGCAATTTCGTTAGTTTTATCTATGTGATGCTCCTTCCTTGACAGCGATTTTATAATAATTTTCTTTCCAAATTTAGTATCTATATTTTGATGCTTGTTCATTTTATTTAAACTTTGCTTGACCCATTCTATGATCAAACTATAAGAAATCGTGTGAAGTTGCGGCAGAATGACGTCATACTCCTGGTTTTAAACAATTTTTTTGTGTGATACGTCACTTTGATGTAAACAGTTTTTTCCAGATATGTTTAAACCTGGTTGTAAAATAATCTAGTAAATGTCTATTTGAACGGATGAAAAAAATGAAAATTTGAGGGTTTCTTTTTTATTTAATAATTTTCGGTTTTCAGAGAATTTTATTTGGTTACAATTCCCCTCGTATAACTGTTTAAAAAAATTTAAACTCTACTTTTAATATTATCAAGTGATAGGCGCGGTAGTTTTCGGCACGTCCTCCAAAACTTACATTTTTTGACGTTTTGTTTAAAAATTAAATTTAAAAACGTCAATAATTTATTTCATTTGTTTGGTGGCTTACCGCATCAAAAATTAGAGTTCAATTTTAGACATCGGATCGTATAATTTCATTTAGTACTCATTTTAACCTTTTGTTTAACCTGTTTTAAAACTAGTCGCTTTTCTTTTAACCAAGCTATTTTGATTAAAACTGAACTGCCAAATTTTAACCTAAATATATTGATTTAAATGCAGTTACTGATTTTAACATGGTTTTAGGAGCGATATAACCAAATCATGGCTCGGGAGACAAAAACTTACACCACTTATTCAGTCAATAAATTTAAACAAATAAACTAATCAAAATTCCTTCGATGTTTGAAAATTAAATTTAAAAATTTCAATAATTTATTTCATTTACTTGGTGGCATACCACATCAAAAATTTTAGTTTGCCGCATCAAAAATTTAGTTTAGTGTTTAATTTTAGGCATCGGATTGCATAATTTCATTTAGTACTAATTTTAACCTTTTGTTCCTGTTTTAAAACTAGTCACTTCTCTTTTAATCTAGCTTTTTTTTATCTAACCACCATTTTTTTTATTAGCCATTATTTGTGTGATTTGCCTTTGATTTTTTTATTTAACTGCCAAGTTCTAACCTAATTATACTGATTTAAATGTATTTATTTCTTTTAACAGGATTTTAGGCACGATATAACCAAATCACGGCTCTTGAGACAAAAACTTAGACCATTTATTCAGTCAATAAATTAAAACTAATCAAATAATCAAAATTCTTTTGAAAAATAATACATTTTAATTTTAAAAAATATCTATAAATGTTTTACTTTTAGCGTCTCCTGAAAGAAATGCTTACTAGAGGTAAACCTTATTTATTCTAAAAGTGTGAAATTCTTACTTTTCTTGGTCTGAAATGGCTTTTTTATAATCGGCGTTTTCAGAAACTTTACTGAAACTTCTTCAAGCTGAAACGTTTGTACAGTGTTAGGAGCTCAAAATTTCCTATTTTCGATAAAATTCAAATATATAAAAGTGTTTGCGACTCTTGATTTTTTTTTCTCGTTGTTGTTATTTTGAAATAAAATGAAAGATAATCTGAAAAAGAGCGCCGAGAGAGAATGTTTGGAAAATATTTCTATTCAAGGCACAGATACGTGCTTAAAATAGAATTTACAAGCTCCAAATTATCCTGAAATTCGGGATTGTAATTACTCAGAAAGATATTGACGTGAATAAGTTCATTCTGAACAGTTGCTAAAACACTCGTTTCTATATTTCGATTAGAATAATTCGGAATGAATTGGTTTTGTCATATCTATTTACTATGCAAGTGACTACAATATTTCACGTTAATAATGAAGTACATATGTTAGTATTAATTAGTTTCAATTCCTGAAATCGGAAAATAGTGTTTTTTTTTGGATGAATAATAGCTTTTATTTTGCTCAAAATACTAATAGAACTTGTATTAAACAGCAACTAAAAAATTTCTGAAAATGTGAGAAATTTCTCACAATCTCTAAGTGAAATTCATTTATTTTTTCAAATGAGCAGAAATATTTATAACTAAACACTACATTCATTCTATACTGTTTACATATTTAAGCTCTATTCACTTTACCATGCACAAGCATATAACTGATTGGCGTTTGAAGTTTTTATTTGATATTATTTACTTTTTTAATGTACTCAAATATCTCTTCATGTTATTGGCATTTTTAAGGATAAGACAAAGACATCATACTGAGCCTTTAATTTAGAGACAAAATTTCACATTCATCCTAACTAGTATAATGATTTTAAACCTTTGTTTACTGGTGATTCTAAATCAATTGACCATGCCGCATCGTCTGTTGTATACGTAGGGACCGAGGGTGTGCGGTATAGTCTTCGTTAAACTGTTCTACCGTAAAGTGCTCGACTTCGCGTGCAGGTCGTCGGGCTACCGAAGCGGGGGTGCCATCCCCTCTGCAGAGGATCAAAATTGTGATGACATGTCTTCGGATCTTTCTCAGGGATGTTTCCCAGACCGTCGCCAATAGCCCATTGTGCAGCTCTAGTGCGACGTAAATGAACAACAACAACAGCCACGCTAAATCGATTGCAGATATAAACAATAAGTTAAATCAAATGAAAAAATTAACCCAATATATGTAGAAAATGTGTTGAAAATATGTAGAAAATATGAAAGTAATAATTATTAGACTGCGCATCGGTCATACTCGTCTCACTCATAAGCACCTTTTATTTAATGAACAAGAGTCATTATATGCCACATTCAAAGATCTAATAACTTCAAAACACAGTTTGAGCCCATGCCGTACATATAAATCAAGCAGACGACGTCATCTGATTTCCTCGAGCTGTCTATTTTACTTGGAGACCCTCCACACCAAAATATTATTATCTGCCTTAAAGATCTCACTTAGATTTGAATTTACGGTTAACTTGCTTTTAACAATTATTTAGTACTCTTCAATCTATAATAATAATTTCAATATTACTGACCTGACGCTTCTGACTTAACTTTGTTGTCTTGATTTTAGTAGAGTTTTCTAAATTTTAACTAAGAGACTTTGTTTTAAACCTAGTTTAACGTGCGGTAGCGCCAAGACATAGCTCTTGCGCCAAAAATATACACCAATCAATCAATTATCGAGCAAGGTTAACAGAAAATTATTCGTTGACGATTTTCGAGTAACTTGCAGATTTAATAATGATTTATATTCAATTGAATGAATAAATGTCTTGTTTGCCTACAACGTAAGAACTAGTGGCGAAGTTTCAAAACATATATCATTTTAGAGACATCAAACAGAAAAGAGAAATATATGGAATATGTGTTTCAATATTGTGTTACTATCGCTATTTCCAATGTCATTGGCTAGGACACTTTATTCTGGACGATGATGAGATTTAGTTGACAAAATACCGCAAGGTTTTCAACTGAAACTAGCTTACTGAACTAACAAGGTTTTCAAAACTGAGAAAAAGAATGACAACTTTCCCAACATGCCTAAAATGACTTTGTGGCAACAACACTGGGACCTTCAAAGTGAAAACAAATTACACACTATTAAATCTATGCTAGGGCCTTGGCCTGTTTTGCAAACGCGAAAGACAGATGTCAAGCTGACCCGTCTACGCATAAGTCATATCCGACTGACTCAACTTCATTTGCTTTTCTGGGATCTACCTCCAAAACGCAATACTTGTAGGGTTTTACTTTCCCTCCATCATATTCTAAGCATTTGCCCTTGTTTTAACCAATATCGTATTAAATATTTTGGTAGCTTCATTTTATGTATGACTTGTTAGATCAAGACTTGTTGAATGAAACCCATCATCCTAACATATTTGCATTTCTACGAGCTATTGGTATTTCAAATTGTATATAACTGCTTCATTCTAATTAAAATTTGATCAGATTTTATTTAATTTTGTCAGTTTTGCCTGTGCAGTTTTATTAGTAATCACCATTTTAGCTTCTTATATTTATGTATTTTAAGAATGTAAATGTAAAGCATGCACTTTCTAAAATGTTTTAAAACCGCTTGTTTGACGCAGCATGTCTTTTTCTGGACCTTGTGCCATTAACCCATACTTTCAATTCAATTCTTTCCGACATGCTCACTATTATAATTGTTTTATGGTAAATGTCTAAAAAAAAACGAAGGATCCAGTTACTTAGTTAATTGTGTGCCGCTGTGTGTCCTTTTTTGGACTCTATGCCATTAAAAACTACATTCGTCATTAAAACCTACATTCAATCCAGTAAATTCTTTGATGACATCAATAAATATTTTATTAGATAAAATTCGCAAAAATGGGAAAATATAAGAGATGTAGTAATCATATTACAAATTTTAAAAGAAAAATTAGTAGATTATATTTATAAATTTAACTGGATGTTTCAATTGTAAGTTAAAAGAAAAACAAATTCCGTAATTAAAACCTTTAAAATTAATCATTTTAATCAGATTTAGTTTACTGCACAGACAGATTCACTTACCTAAGTGAATATATAATATCGTTTACGTTTGACGTAATATAACCAATTCTGTTTCATTTATAATCTATGAACAATCAATTATAATCCATAAACAATTTCGAAGAAAATTAAATCCCGTAACAGAAATTCTAGAATTAAACTTCTAAAGAATTAATGTGTTTGTTTGCGAAGATTAGTTTCTCCTAATAATATATATTTCAAAGAATTTTTCAAACTGAAATATTCTTAATTTATAAACTAGGAATTAGGTTGACAAAATATTGTAATTAAAGTAATCTTCGTTGGAGCAGGGAAAACGACAGTGAATTATTTGGCGAATAAGTAACATAAGATTTTAAGTCCATCGAAAACAATTTAAAATTATTAAAATTTAAATCTTTCATTCTGCTCAAGCTCTAAGTTTTATCTTGCCAACAGGGAATTAAAAATATATAATTCAAAGTAATTTCCTTACGAAATTGGCTGTTTTAATTCTTGAATTGACATTTAGCTATTTAAAGAATGCCTCTTAGGAATAAAACTTTGCAAATTGTGTGAATGATGCGGCACTTTCAATAATGAATAATGACGCTTTCAATTTAAATCATTCAATTATATTTACAGACCTTTTTTTGCAACTTTTTTTTTAAATTTTTTTGTAGTTTATAAGAAAAATTACTATTAATTCTATTTAAATTTTGAGACATTTCTAAAATTTCTTGTTTTTCGAAAAGAAATTTCGAAATTAATAACATTTCAGTAATGTGCGAGAAGAAAAACAGAATCACGCTGAATAACTTACGATCTAATGAATGGATCTTCACGTTCTATGTCTCGGTAATTCGAGAAGGTGACCTCATATATGCTAATGAGACAATATTTTGATTCTGACACAAAAATGTATTTCTCTGAATAAGCATTTTTTCCGACTGCCTTGGATTTCTGACCCCCAAAAAATAGGGGGTAACCGTAATCAGGGAGATATGGTATCAATAGTTTGGTCAGGAGATAGGTCCAAAATTTAGACCCTTTAACGTTAAATTTACTTTTTGGGTATTTCACCGCATCTCGAGAACTTTTCAAGCACATTGACAAAATTTTGAACACAATTTCACTTTCGCCCTAAAGCACATTTCTTAACAAAAATACAAAAAATGGATAATATATACGAACTTAGAGTTGCGTTGATGCATTGATACCTAATGTAAATGATTTAAATCGATTTGTATCTTTTGACATTCCTTTACTGTATAGCCAAAGACATTCTTTTACGGTTGATTCATTGATACCAACTGTAGTATAGCCAAATATGGTATTCAAATTAGTTATTTATAGTGTAAGAGCATCTGTTTCGTACTGTTTTATCAATTTCATGCAGTTTAGTAAGAAAAATTTGTAACTTTTGATTTGTTTCAAAACCATTTGTTTAGTGCAGCATGTTTTTTTTTATTATTATTATTATAATTCAATCCAGGTTGGCAGCTATGCTTCAGACACATTTCTTGACGTACGTAGTTACGGTTCTCTTTTTATATAATTATCTGATAATAAAAAAGACCAATTAAAGAAAAAAAAATTGTAAAGACATAAATTGAAGCATTAGCTCAGGCCTTTATATTTTGGTAATTAGGAAAAAAAATGTTAGTCGCATTTTATGGCGCCGTTGTATGTTTGTGATAAAAAAAAATCACACAAAATTCTTAAAACTGGAGTATAATCTATACAGTCATTAAAAACGTTATTCAAAGCACCTCAATAAAAATGTGAGACCTCAGTAAAGTCCAAGAAATTAATATTAAACGGTAATATTATTATCGCATGAAAATTAATATAATCTTAGTATAATTGTAATATGATCCTAATAATAAACTGTATTATAATCATAATTATAAACTGTAATATAATCATAGTCAGTCCCTGGCTTTTGAACATCGAGGCAAATGAGCTATATGAAATTAATAAAGCAGTCAATTAATTTGTTAGTAATAATTTAAAGTATGAAAGCATAGGTAGGAGCTACGTACAGGTCACCAAATAGTGCTAGTATGTTCTTCTTTTGTAAATTAAGGGTACCTTTAACATTTAAACATACTATTATATATCTAATCACTTGGCACAGCATGTCCTATTTAGACCCTTTGAATCCCACACTCAATTCGAATTGCGCAGACGTCTTTAATAAGCAAAAACAATTGAATCACATTACTGTTCAAATCTAATTGCGCAATCTTGCGTAAATTAGTATTTTACAGGTTATCCGAAAAAGGTACAAAATAAGAACATTTTTTATAATTTTTTTTATGTAGTGTTTGAATGTTCTATTGAAGATGCCATTTACAGAAAAACACCAGATAACACAAATAGTTTCAGTTTTGAATTGTGTATACTGATCATAGGTTAGAGTCCCCTTGCCAACAGGCTAACCATGGGAGGTTTTCGCGTTTTTCCACTCCATGTAACGCAAATGCTGATTAGTTCCATCAAAAAGTCCTAAACGAAGTCAAATTTATCCCAATGCTTGATCCAGGAGTTCCCTTGTCTTCTGAATTGGGTTCAAAATTATTAGGCTACGGAATTGGGCATTGGTAGTAGTAAACCCAAAAAATTGGATCGGCTGTTCAACGACGATTATAAAATAAAAAAAATAAGAATTAGAGTCGCGGTGGCTCAGGGGATAGAGCGTTCGCCCTCCAGTGAGGTGTAACGGCTTCAAATCTCAGCAATGGTTGGTCACTACGAATTCCGCACCCAGCTAGCACCGAACACTGTGATGACGTAAAATATCCTCAGTGGTACACGGATCACGGGTTAGAGTCCCCTTGACGTCAGGCAAACCGTGGGAAGTTTTCGAGGTTTTCCTCTCCATGTGACACAAATGACTGGTTTTCCTCTCCACGAGGTTTTCCTCTCCATGTCCATCAAAAAGTCCTCCCCGAAGGCAAATTTCTCCCCATACTTGATCCAGGAGTTCCCTTTGTCTTCGGAATTTAGTTCAAAATTACAAGGCTAAGGAGGTGAGCATTAGTAGTCGTAAACCCAAAGTTAGGTCTGCTGTTCAACGACGGTTATAAAATAAGAAACGAAAATGTTAAACTGAGTATAGATTAATTTTTGTTGTAATTAACCGTTGGCATTTTTTTGTAACTTTTCTTAACTAGTGAAGAAGAAAAAGAAAACAACATTTCTGTGACTTCAACGATTATTCTATCCCTAACGATAAGTGTTTGTTTACTCTAATAAGAAAGTACAGATTGAGTTGTATACCAGCCAATTTTCACTCTTTTAAAAAAAGTTTTTTCCTAGTGGTAGGGCAATATCATTTCAATTGAGATTATAAGATGGTATTTCGTTAAAATTTCGTCAATACTTAAACACTTTTTCCGAGAGCCAACAGGCTTACTATATATACATGTTTAAATATTATATATAAATGTAATGGTAGTCAAAATCATTTAATATAACATTTATTTAAATAAGAATAAAGTGTGAATGTATAAATTTTGCTACCACCTTAAATATAAAAATAAAATCACATGGAAAATCCGGAAAAGTTGACAGGTATGGAGTTGAATTGTAATAGAATATTTTTAAAATGAACATTAATTTAATATTTTTAATAGCATATTTTTAATTGGATATTTTTAGTTTTATATTTATGCTTACGTTTAAACTGTGTTAACTTTGAACTCGCGAAACTGCGAAAGTGAGACAGTAAATATTTAATTTAGTTAAAATTCTAATTTAATTAAAATTCTAATTCAATTAAATGAAGATGGAATAGAGTGGATAGAAATCTATTCTAAGTATTTAGAATTTGAATATAACACTGTGATTCAAACATAACAGCATACTAACTGTTTAAATGTCTATTCATAAACTTATAACATTATTAAAGAGGAATTCTAAAGTTAAACAATTTACAAAGATTATTTTATGAAGGTCAATCCATTCTTTTAACCTTTACAGGAGATTTAGACGGACTTGAGGAAAATGTATTAATCAGAAACAGACGGTCAATGGATCGATCTAGTCCAAGTACTAGATCAAATTCCAATTCTAGTGGTGGTGGTAATAGTCGTAGACAAAATCGAAATTCCAACGATCAAAACTCGTCAAGCTCTGGAAACAATAGAGGAAGTGGGAGGAATTCAAATCGTACTGGAGGGAATAATGGTAATGGAGGAGGAAGAAGACGAGGAAATGGAAACAATCGCAGGTCTACCATGGATTCAAGTTCTTCCACAACACAGATGGATAGCGATTATTGAGCTATTTTTTGAAAAACTTTTTTTTCCAGTGTGATTATTGAATAAAAATTTTATATTATCTGCATTTTTAATTGTAGAACTGAGTACTTGATTATAATTTCCTAACCATTTTAAAATTATTCAAGCCTAGTATGAGTTAGAGACATTCCAAAATCCTGCATGAGAAATTGGGAAAAAATATCATGTACATAATTAAATATAACATAGAATATTTATAAACAAACTACAATTTGCATGCACGCCCTTTACAAGCAAATATTTCTAAATAAGTAGGTATTTATTTGATCCATATTCTAACATCTTGTCGTAATAATGATTTTTATTATTATAATCATAATAAGAAAAGTAATTAGTGTGCTTTACTGTCTAGTTTATACCACGTCGTTTAGTTTGGCTTAGCATAACCTATTAGGGTCGGGTGTATTAAACCATATAACTAACTCAACTCGTTCAAAGCTATAGGTTTCCATGCATCGATTTCGATTTTATTAACAAACTACTTTATATTTTGGTAATTAGGAAAAAAAATGTTAGTCGCATTTTATGGCGCCGTTGTATGTTTGTGATAAAAAAAAATCACACAAAATTCTTAAAACTGGAGTATAATCTATACAGTCATTAAAAACGTTATTCAAAGCACCTCAATAAAAATGTGAGACCTCAGTAAAGTCCAAGAAATTAATATTAAACGGTAATATTATTATCGCATGAAAATTAATATAATCTTAGTATAATTGTAATATGATCCTAATAATAAACTGTATTATAATCATAATTATAAACTGTAATATAATCATAGTCAGTCCCTGGCTTTTGAACATCGAGGCAAATGAGCTATATGAAATTAATAAAGCAGTCAATTAATTTGTTAGTAATAATTTAAAGTATGAAAGCATAGGTAGGAGCTACGTATAGGTCACCAACTAGTGCTAGTATGTTCTTCTTTTGTAAATTAAGGGTACCTTTAACATTTAAACATACTATTATATATCTAANCTTTCTGCTGATTCTCGTCATTGTTTTAAATGGAAACAAGAAAAACAAATCCTAAACATAAAGGTATTACAAAATTTATACTATACTGAAGCTAAAGCGAAATTCATTAATTCCCAGTCCTGACCATATGTTTCATATTCTGCTGAAGGTTCTAACTCGAAATGTATAGGCATCCAATATGATATTAATGAAACAGACTCGCATAATACTAAACTCAAAATCAAACTGAAACCTAGACAAATCAAAAACAGTATCTTCCTTATCTCATCAGCAGACACAAAATCCGGAACAATTTCTAGCTCCTAGCTCAATACCTTCACAAAGCACTTCAGAAAATCAGAAATACTTGAAATGGACTCCAAAAAAATTTATTTCAACAGAAATTAACCCAGTCCCAACTCGTTTCCAAACATAAATATGTACCAAAAAGTAGACTAAACAGATTTCATAAAAACAAACTACATAAATCAATCAAAAAATCATCAAGTACATCAATCTTCTCAATCAGGTGCAATGAGCACTGATGAAAATACTGCAGATGAACCTCCGAACCCACAAATGCAAATCGATGAAGGGTTGGATGCGCCACCTAACCTTTGCCCAGAAAGTACAAAACCTACAATTCGAAGGCATTGGCCAAAATAATATCCTGCAATTGCGGAATCTATAATGCTACGAAACCTGGCGCCATTGTCATTATTATTAATTCTCACTAAGATGCAATTGTGTTTCAGAAACCTCACATTAAAATCAAATCAACAACTAAATTTTGTGGCTATTATGTTAATAGAAGAGACAATACGCACAATAATAAAGCTTAAGGCGGAATCATAATTATGACTTCAACTATGTATCCATATCATACAATAATACTCAACTCATAATCATATTATATATTACTAGATCCCACAAGAGAAGTTTTATAAATTTCAAACCTCTATAAATTATTCTCCAGTTTTCTCCGCCGAAGTAGTGAGATATCATTCCAATGCTATAGCTTTTATTCCCATACTCATTCTTCCCAAACCCTATTGACACATTGCAAGTTTAGAATTGGTAAGAAATTTTCTCTAGTTCTCAAATAGGCAATCGAAAATATTTTTTCTGAAAAAAAAACATATTTTCCAGAAAAATATTTTTTCGTTAAATGCGGATTCCTGTTCAGCGCACCAAAAAACAAGAAAAAGACATTTTTAATTTTCAATAAAAAAAAGTACTTTTTTTAAGCAATGCTCCAAATTTCAAGATGGTATGCCAATGGAATCCTAAAAAAAATGGAATTCCATTTTATCATTGACATAATCCATGGAGTTATATTAATAAGCCACATTTTTCGTACCAAAACTGCACTCAAAGTTACAGTTAATGTTGTTTTAACAGGATGATTCATCCCTTTTAATTTAGGAAATACATTTTTCTTTGCGATCCCATAAGAGTACCACATTGAATTAACATAAACATAGCTAATACATGAAAAAAACATAGCAGTTGCATAACCGTTAACAGCCTATAGCAACACAAACAGGGATTAATATGAAGGAGATTAATACAGTATAGATGTATTACAATATTTTTTTATCTTATAACTAACAATTAGTTATAGTTTGATGTTTTTTCAACTGACTATGCCTGTTTATTTTGTAGCGTATCTACCACTACAAAATTACAACTACAATTTACTAGTATATAAGACATGTTAACTCGATTCTATGGTGAGGTACCTTTTCATAGATGACAGTTGACATGGTCGAAAGCTCCGCCCCCCACAATTTGATTAAAACATAAACAAATAGAACACAAACTCAATTTTTTTATGAAAGCATGCAATATCCTGCGCTTTATTGAAATGAGCTGTTGACGAATAAAAATAGGTGGGATAAATACTTCGCCTACATAAATATCTAAAAAGGAACTTAATTATTTCCTTTCAAATAAAATATAAAAGCGAGATATGCAATGTATTGCAAATTAATTATTCCGAGAAAATATGTTTCAAAACGATTTGATTAAAAATGATAATGCAAAGATGAGGTATGTTGGCTGACTTTAAAACAGGAGTTAATACATTTTAGCTAAGAACAATAATAACACTTGTAAATTAAAATTTATCATATTTATTTTTCTTGGTGGCCTATATTTTTCTCGTCATTTGGTATAACTGAACGATAGTGTGTAATAAAGATTCCCATCATTCAGATAGTGAGAAACAGGAAATGAGATGCAGCTAAGGAAATGAACTGCCTCTTAGTCGTCTTTAAAAGACTTCGATTTTTCTAAAAGGCTCTTAAAAAGCCCTAAATGGTTAGTGATGAAAAGCTTAAGTAGATGCTTGATTCCTCCTTAAGTTTTGGAGGGTTATTATGCGTCAAAATTTATGACAGATTAAACTGAATAAAAATGAAGCATTAATCAGCGCAATAAAGCCCAAGACTGGCAGTTCTTTTCATATAAATGAGTTAATTAAGCGCATTTTCATTGGAAAATATATTTTAATAACCTTATTAGTACCGCACAGATATTAATCTGTAAGATATGTGTATGAAATAAAAAATACTGAACAATCTGTTTAATAAAATAATTATTAGAAAATAGCTGTTTCGACGTCTTCAAGAGATTAATATTTAGGATACAAAAATTGCTTGTTTATAACGAGTTTTTAAACAAAAAAGTATTGGCTTTCCGCTATAGCGGCAAAAATTCGTTTGTGGAAAATTAATTTTTCTGTTACTAAAATTAACAAAGTTATGCGAAAGAGGACAAAATGGAAGACGTTTTTAATTATGTCTGATGTTAATATAGAAAGTGAACATCATTTGACTTTATTTTCCTCTTCCAATCATAATCCTTTAAGTTATCAAAGCATGTGCAAGCGTATAACCACCAGCTAAATTATCTTCCTATTTAAAAATGAAAACATCTCTTGCTATTATCGGCAATTATTGACATATACTTCAAATAAATGTACCGTGCGGTGCGCAGAAAAATAAATGGACCTACCGGAATAACTTTTGATCTAAAGATCGAATCTTCATGTTCTAGGACTCATTCTCAATAGTTCGAGAGGGTGGCGTCAAATATACTAATTAATTAATGCAAACGATATTTTAAGTTAGGAAAGTAGACACAAAAACGTACTTTTTCTGATTAAACCATATCTTTTTTCGACAAATTCGGATGACTGACCCCTAAAATGTAGTAGCTGCTACCTGGAAATATTGTTTTAATAGTTAGTTCAGGAGGGCAGTTTAAAGTTTGGACCCTTAGTTTTTACGTATTTCGCTATATCCCAAAAAAAATCGAAGCGAATTGTAAAAGTTTTGCATACATTTACAAAATTCGTTTTTCTAAAAATAATTTCATGCAAAATATAACTTTTAGTAAATATTTACTATTTTATTTAATGATAGTCGAAATGCTTCAGAAATGCAAGGTATACAATTTTTTCATCATTTGAAATAATGTAATTTTAATTGGTAAAATACAAAGTTTGAGCAAATTCGGTCAAATAGTTCCTGAGAGATAAAAAAAATTCGTATTTCTCGAAATTCGGTCCCCTACTTCCTTAATTTTTTGTGTCTATCTTTTGTGATTTAAAATTCATAGCTATAAAAACAAAAGTAAATTTAAATCATAGAGGAAAGAATATTTTGCGTTGATGTGTTGTAAGCAATACTTAATTAGCTGCATGAAAGGTTATTCATTGCAGGAGCATGCCAATAAGTAAAAAGCATCTGCAGAGCGAAGCAGAAATCTTGGTGGAAAGTCTGCTTTTAGCTCTGCAGAGTAAAGAAAACATAGGCAGACAAACAGCAGCCATACGTGGCAAATTTTTTAAAATGTAAGTTAGTTAATATTCGTTTCTTAGACGCTGATGTAAATGTGAAAATTGAAAAATCATTAAAAATTTTCGCTAAATTGTATGAATTTTATATTTTAAGCCGATGAATTCACTCTTTTTCTCAAATGGAGAAATTAGCATTTTGCCGAACATAGATGTTCACTTTAAAAACATCTTCGGAAAAAAAAGGAATCATAAGGAGAAATTTTTTTTTCTCTATATTTACTTACAATATATATATATTAACAATATGTATTAACATCGAGTCCCTTGATTAAAATATCCCCTTTTTGTCCGTTAAATTATACTATGTAACAACTAAAAAAATTTTGAATTTTACAATTTAACGGGTATAACCATTCTGAAGTTTGTATAAAACGGGGCAGAATATCTTTAGATAGAATACGTGGTTGCAAAAAATTTGCTTAATTTGCAAAACTGAACTATTACGCGGTACAGAAGATAAAACTGAATTTAACATTTAAATGATTCAAAGCCAATCGATGCGTACAAAAATAAAATTTTGATATCAAAATGTTCCTTAAACGTGTTGGTAAATGTACATGAAATTTCCAAGTTTTTATTGCCGAATAATTTTTTCGTTATGAGAGTAAGAAGAGTGGAAATTTTTTTAAATATCGATGACGGTGACAACAATTTTTCTTTATTACAGAAGAAGTTTCTAAGCTTACAATGTGTCGTAAATTGCACCATACAGTACAAAATACAGTACATCAATAACAGAAAAAAAATGCATCGTTCTCTGTTATTTTCTTAAAACTGTTTTTAAAAAAAACTATGCCAATTAGAAAACCATAACTTTCTTATAAAAGTAGCTGACGGTAAATTCATTATCCGATAGGTCGGTGTACAGTACATCTGACAGTAAACAACTGGACGTAACCACGTGAATTCATGGTACTTGAAAAATGTAGTCATAATGTAATTTTAGGCGGGGACTTTCTATAAGCTTCACAAGCTATCATTGATTGTGGCCGCAAAGAATTAGTCTTAGAAGATATGTGGAACGAAAATATTGTAACGAAAGAACCTCAGCAAAGTCGCTTTTGTGTGGTAGATGATTGCGAAATTCCTCCTTCGACAACAAGGAGACTTAAGTGACGACAACAGCTAGATGGGAGACGAACAAAAATATTTTCAGTGCAGTGGGCTCCTAACACTTCAACGAAACGTAGTATTCCCATCTTCCATTATACTGAACGATAAAGAAGGACTCCGCGTATGAATTCCGAATTTTGCCAATCACCGTACCTGCCTTCCTAAAAATATATGCATTGGACATACAGAAGAAATTGACGAAAATTGTTGAATTGTTTCGACGTTGAGAAAAGTGTTCCAGAGCAAAAAGAGAGAGATAAAATGCTCTATCATAAATTTTGAAACCATGCCTGACCACAGAATAAGGAGACAGAGTGAACCATGTTCGTATGGAGTTTGAGGAAGTCTAGAAAAATCAGCTTAAGAACAGTGTGAAACATCACATCTACACCGGAAATAATTCATCGTTGAGTTAAAGACCATACAGAGTTTCTGTTGCTGAGGGACTCCTTACGCAGGAAGAAGTAGACAAAACGCTTGCACGAGACATTATTCTGAAATCTAATAGCCCCTGGTCTTCGCCTGTGATTCCCGTCAAGAAAAAGTTGGCGGTTTTGTGCCGACTATCGACGATTAAATAAAGTAATGAAGAAAAATGTGTTTCCGCTGCCGAGGGTTGACGACATTGTAGATAGTTTGAAAAATGCAGATTACTTCTCCTCAACGGACTTATTTTCTATTGGCAAGCGCAAGTCTATGAAGCGGATCGAGAGAAAAGGAGCTTTAATCACTCCTGATGGGTTATATGTATTTAAAGTGATGCCGTTTGGACTTTGTAATGCCCCAGCAACTTTTGAGAGAATGATTAATAATTTACTTCGGCATTTAAAATAGAAAATCTGTCTGTGCTATCTTGACGATATTGCAGTCCTCTCAGATACTTTTGATGAACATTTACATCGTTTGAGGATTTCATTAGAGTGTCTCAAAGCTGCCGTATTGCAGTTAATTACGAAGAAATGTCCCTTTGGCTCTCAAAAACTCGAGAGTTCTTGGTCATATCGGGAGCACCGAAGGAGTAGAGCCAGACCCAGATAAAGTTAAGGCTATCACTATGTATCCAGTGCCTACTAGAATTTTTGATATAAAAAGTTCCCTTGGGTTCTGCTCATGCTACAGAAGGCTGATAAGAGACTTTTGTACGATAGCATATCTTCTACAGAAAATACTTAAAAATGATGAGAAATACATATGGATGGAAGAACAACATCACTCATTTGAAACTTTGAAGGCTGCTCTAACGTCAGAACCAATATTAGGTATTTTTGATTATAATGTCTCTACCGAGCTACATACAGATTCCAGTGACTATGACATTGGATCAGAGTTAGTTCAAATTCAGAAAGAAAAAGAGACTGTAGGACAGGGGCATATGCCTCTCGAGTACTGACCACAAGGCTGAAAGAAATTACTCGACAACGGAACGTGAATGTCTTGCTGCTATCTGTCCATCAGTAAATTTCGTCCTTATTTTTTTGGAATACCATTTACCATTATAACAGATTGTAGCGATTCCCTTCTAGGAAATCTATTTTTAGACCAAACCCCCAAATTATGCCTTTTCAGCCTACCCTGAGAGGCCGGGATTAAGGATTTCCAGACAATTCCAGTGAGTATCCCCTCAGCGAGCAGTCGCACTAACTTGTTACTTGTTACGTTTTAATAAATATATGTTAAGTTTTAAAAATCGTCATCCTTGCTCACCACACATTGGAGTCCTCATTAATTAGTGATTAGAGGAAATTAATTTACACCTTGAAACCTCTAAATTGGTGACCCTATAGCGATTCCCTTCTAGGAAATCGCTACAAGATAATCATTCCAGGTGAACTTGTTTGGATTTTTAGGCCAGTTGGAAAAACTGGGTAGTCCGAAAAGCTACTAAAAAAGAATTTTGGACCTTACAGAATAAAGCAAAAATTATCTGATGTTACTTACGAGAAAGAAAACGTTGCACCATCTACAAGGAGCAAAACTACAGACACCATCAACGTGGTGAGCATAAAACCTTACCATAACCCGTCGTTTCAATTAGAACCATGTGAAGCCGAAATGCAGTATTGAGGGCCAATCACCCGATCACGTACCAGAACAGCCATAGAGTGAAACAGCGAGGACGCTGTTTTTCTAAGTAGGATGCTATAACGTGTGTCAGCGTAGCTGAGAAGCTAGAGTCGTCGTTCTGGAGAGACAAAGATACCGAGTCCGATCCTCAGAACTCGAAGAAAATGTAAAAATCTTTAAATGTAACATAAGCTTTTCTTTATTATTTCTGTATCTTCTAGAACGTTTTAATTTGTCATTTCCTGTTTCGTAATTTAGTCCCATAAAAGATCAATTGTTTCAGGCCGAAAAGACAGTCACTTTGTTCCCTGTACGTTTGAAGGTTCTTAATAAATCTCTTTAACCTTCTGGACTTGATTTAGATTCATTCTACTTGACAATATGAGGATAGACCAATAGAAACAAGTAGTTCAGTCAGCTCTTCACTATATTCGCTCCCTATTGTGCACAATTACAAATACTACTCCTCACAAGCGTATGTTTTTTTCATCCTTGAAGATCCTGGCTGTTCTGGATCATCCTGACTGCAGTTGAAGCAAACCCGGACTATGGCCATGTTAAACCTGCTGATTGTCTCGATTAGACAGTTAGCCCCGACGGGTGAAGCTGTAGATAACAACGCAGAAGAAAATGCTACTGGAATGCCTGATTACTTGGATTCTGCTACAGGTGACGAGATGCTCCACAAGCCTCAGGCAGCTTTTAGTTTATCTGGACTATGTCCAGGACTGATAAAGCTTTTTTTTATAACCGTCGTTGAACAGCCAACCCAATTTTGGGTTTACAACTACTAATGTTCAACTTCATAGTCTTGTAATTTTGAACCAATCCAGAAGACAAGGAAAACTCCTGGATCAATACCTCCAGAGGTATGATTTGTAATGGGAACATGAAGGACTTTGTGACTCCACAGATTTAACGTGCATCAGTCACCATTTACTACACGATGAGTCTTCGGCCAGAAGGGATCAAACCCACGACTTCTTGTACATGGGCCCAGTGCCCTACCAACCAGGCTATCCCGGCCGATATACCTTTGGAGAAAATAATGACTTTGAAAATTAAGGGAAGGGTAAATGTCATATTTATTATTTCTAAAATAGGTACATATTACTTGCAATGTGGCAAACACAAAATTTAACATCTATGTATCCAGCAATATATATAGGGGGAAAATTGAGAGGAAAAATGAAACATGATTGTTCACTATGCTTCTTAAGTTAGCTATGTTATCACTCTCATCACTTCATTAAGTAATTAGTACAAGTACCACAAAAGTATTTTCTGGCAAACTTTTTAAGACTAATGCCGTTAAGATTGACAGAGTGGCAACCCCATATGACATACTTCAAATTACTACTGTATCACCAGAAGAGATTCTTTAGTTGCTCTTTGGCTAGGGAGTCTCTGGTGTTATTATATAACCCAACGCGCTTTATAGTTTTATTTTGGTATTTATGCAGAATGGAAATTAATCCTTTCCCTTGAGTTCAGTGAGATTTTTCAGATTTTTAGCATAGCTGGAGTCTTTCACTATGATATACACCTTTTGTAAATTTGAAAACTTGGAAGTCATTTAGTGAATGCATGTCCTCATTATCAGTCATCGTGATCATTAACTTTTTCTATTTCAAGAATATTCTCAGTTTGGACAATTTTTGGTAGAAATGTGAGTTTACTCACTTTCTTAGGTGGATAAGTTTATATTATTTTTAGAAGAATTAGAGATAACACTTTGTTGTATTAGTTGTATTACTTTGTTCTTATAGTTAGATTTATTTTATATTTTTTGAAGATAAAGCTGAAGGTCAGGGGCTTCATGAATATTAATTTTGTTTCCTTGGTTAAAATCTTTCCAAGCTGCTGCTTTCCGAGGCTAATTCCACATTTTCCTCAGCTAATTTATCTGTTTATTAAGGTTATACATCATTGATCCGAATTTGATCACAAATCTGCTGAAATCCACTTGATCTACTAAGCACAATAATTTGAACAATTAAAGTCATTAACTAAAAAAAAAAAAGTTAATTGAAACAAATTGGTAAAATGGTTATTGGAAAAATAAGTTGAAAATTATCAGTATAATACAGAATCACAAAATTCGAAATTATAGAATCGATCTTAATAAATAAAACTGCAAACTTTTAGAATTTCTATTATTTTAAATAAAATCACATGCCTCATATGAAAATTCATGATTTTTCTATTATAAGTTAGAAATGAACTAGGTTATAATGAAAAAAGATTTGGTTCTAACTAGAAAAATTTAGCCGCACTAAAGTATGTTGTAAAGAGATCACCCGGGTACCTCAGGAACATGGATCCAGTGTTTACCAGAATACAGGTAAAATCCCTGAGGAGTAATCTGAAGCATAAAAGTGACTTGTTGCTCTAATAATCAATGCAAGATATTCTGCAGAAGTAGATTTTTGCACATTTCTAATGTTTATCTAACACTATAAATATAATTTTGATAGTTACATGCTGGGAAATAGTAATAAAATGGACATCATCCCTTATTTGAATTTACTTATAGCAACATTAAAACAAACAATACAGAACACTTTTCTAAAATTAATATAAGTTCTGAAACATGTCTTATCTTTGTTTGAATTTATCTAGAAAATTCAAATCCATGAAAACATCAAAAACTTATGTCTTGATATGTTCACAATGAAACATGCTTGGGGCTTTAACAGCAAATTTAGTTAGTTAGTTTGGAGTTACATTGATGAATAAAAACCTATATCCTTCAGATAAGAAAAAATTTTAGCATGATAATCAATCTTCATTTAATAAAATTAATAATGGATTGAAGCTACTAAAATAGTGAACCTCTCTGAAATCTAAATTTTTTATTTTCAAAGTGCTTTTAAATTGCTCATTCTGCTTCTCAAAGTTATTTAAATTGTTTTTAAAGGGGAAGAATAAAAATTTTGTTTCCATCTATAATATTTTTTGAAAAAAATGTCTCAAAATATGAACTTTCGGAAACAAATCACAATAACTACTACTGAAAAATAAAACATGAAGAATTAAAAATCTAGTTATTACCAAATTATTGGTAAAATAGAATAGTTTTAAAAGTTAGATATTAAGGTTTCTGAAAAAGACAATAAGTAACATCATGTTTTCTTTTCCTTTTTTTTTGTATTTTGCTAATGCCGCATAATTAAATAGCTGACTTAACTAAAGACTATTTTATAATTTAAAAAAATATTTAAATCTTTATGCATAAGTTTAATCTGAAGTGCGACTAAGCATATATAAATTAGTGTTTGTAATAAACACAACAGTAAAAAGACACAATTAAAAAACTCAAAATATTTTAATTGGCGTATTTAAACAATTGTGTATATGAAATTAGATAATACATAAAAGAAATTCAAAGTAAAACCCAAAATTGAAAGAAAATAATTAAAAACAAAATTATGATAAAAAATAAAATTTATGTCACTATAATGTGACAAAAATAATGGTCAATTATAAAGAATACAATTCTAATCAACATAGTAAAAAAATATAGAATATATCATATAACAGGATTCAATTTTTTTTTTTTTAATAACAGAATTAAATGCTATTTCTAGGCACTATTCATAAAGCACATGATTAAACAATAATAACACATTATACCAAACAAGATTTTAACACAAGTTCAGAAGGAACATCTTCCAAATGTATAAATCCTAAGACATAATTTGTTTTTAACAATGTAGTTCAAACTAATTCAATATGCACTAATATCAATGATGCTTCAGTTCTGTTCCTAATTTTTTAAATGTTAAAATTTTCTGCCAATCAATTTTGGTTCTTGTAACTGGAAGTAAACGCCGTAAAGCTTTAAATGTAGTGTCAGACATAGTTTGATAATTCTCTGAAATTGCCATCTGTAAAAAATAATAAAAAAATTTTAAATGTATAATTATTATTAAGATGAAAAGACATCGCCTTAAAAATATAACATTACAAATAAATGAAAAAATTTGTATGATTTCTCAGAGTTCAATAGTGAAAAAATAAAAATTTCTCATTTACGAAATGTTACATTAATTACGGAATGAGTTAAATCAATTTTACATTATGGCTTGGGTAAGTATAATTTTGTAAAAAACTAGTATCCTATTAAAAACAAAAAAATTACTAAAAGATTACAGAAAGAAAAATATTTGCTGATTTTGTTTTTCAAAAATTCAGATGGGTCTTCATAAAAAAAAATGATACACTGAGCAAATTGTTTTTCTCAATTAGAAGCTCCTTTTAGAAGATGAAAGCAACTTATTTTTCTTTTTATAGGTTGACAATAACTTAGTTTATTATGCATCATCTAAGATTCATTCTTTAAAAAAAAAATTTAAATAAATTTTAAAAAATTATTTTAGAATGATTTAGTTTTACTTAATTTTTTTTCACTATATTTTACTATTTTGTATATTTCTAATCAATTAACTCTCAGTAGTTACTCTATGATTCAATTATCACAAACTACACTGGTTATCATAAATTAAGGAAAATTCACAAAAATCGCGATAACTCAAGAANTCACTATATTTTACTATTTTGTATATTTCTAATCAATTAACTCTCAGTAGTTGCTCTATGAGTCAATTATCACAAACTACATCTCTCATGCAGTAGAAAAAATGCACTGCAACATTTTATTTAACTAATCATTTAAATGAACCTTTTAATGAAGAAAGCAATGCATAAGTTTTGAAATATCATTAAATCAAAATGTTTCAAATTCATACGCAACCCCGTGGCAGAATTGCAGTAACACAGCGACATTGTCGCTGAATGTTAGAGTTCTTGCAGAAAGATTTTTCTTCTGAAAAGTAAAAAAGTTCAGTTTTCTTGTCTACAGAAACTTACACATTAATATTTGAACCATGCATTTAGATAACGTTTTGATTGGCTTAATTAACGTCGATACTATGGTTAATCAATGTAATGTTTTGATTGTATTTTCGGCAGTTACTGACATTGATTTTCACACGGTTTTTAAATATCTCGATATATTTCACACAATATGGAAAATTCGAATCGTGCATTTGAGTACTTACTTTTTAAGGCAATAATTTTATCTAATTTTTGGCGGCTATTGATTTCTCAACAGTTTTTATATCTGATATTTTTCATACGATATTACAATTTTTTATTATGCATTTGAGTAACCCTTTTTTGAGGAGTCCAATTCGCATGATTTCATCATCAATCTTTTTTTCGATAACAGATTACATTATTTTTATTTATTTTTATTGGGATTGATTGATTTGACAAAATGCAAAGAAGGAAATAATTTGTGCGGCACCACCCTCTCCCCCCCCCCTTCCAACAAAATACGAGAATATCCCCCATAATATAAGAATAAAAAAATTTACACATTCAAATAAAAAAAATTAGTTTTTTTGGAAACACAGCGCTTAAGTTATTTTAAATTAGTAACGTATGTTTGTTATTATTAAAAGTATCTTGCAGAAAGATATTAGTGCTAGACAGTTTTATCGCAGATAGCTCGAAGAAATTCTGCCACAGGGTTACACAATACATACAGAACACACATACGCGTTTTTCTTTTTATTGCAATTATCCTTGAAAATAAAAATAGTTAGAAAATTTATTAATAAAAATAAAGTTACTATAAAAATATGTTTTACAAATAATAATTTTAAAAGATTTCCAAAATCTAACAGCAGTTTAAATAAAACCAATATGCATTTTTTATAGATAGCCTGCGTTTATTTCAACAAATGAGTCTTTTAAAACCTTTATTTCAGTCCACCTAATAGGCATGAATACAATATTTATTTATATATACACCAAGCTCTCTAAGTTTGCTAGCTTCTATTTAAACCTATTTTATGGGTCAAAATACATTTGTCATTGCAGGTTTAACTCATTTTTTCTGCAAAGCAATATCAAGTGAACATTCAATGGTAATGTATGAGTTTTGATTGAAACTCATAAAATAGTGTTCTCATATACTATCAAATTACATAAACTCAAAAGGAAAAAAAACTACTACATTGTTTATTCCAGGTAGCAAAAATTAAACAATGCTAAAAACTATGCATTAACACAAAATTGAAAAAAAGAACAAGAACTAAAGAAAATGTTTTTAGATAACATTAAGGTGAAGGAACCTGCATTTATTTGGAGATAACCCCCTAGTAGACAGATGTTAAGGAACCAGTTAAATTGAAAGGAAACAAAGATTCTAAACTATATCATAATTAATAAAAGTAAACAGTGTTAAGACAATATAAATGTGAACAGAGATTACATCACTGACATAAGACTGAGTGTTTTTGCCAGAAAAAAAATGTAATAAAATACAAAATGTACTGACAAGTTGGACTATCCCACGTAATTTAGCAGAAAATTGAAAATCACTTCTTAACTTAAAAATATAAGTAAAAGATAATAAAAAAATATTTATTTTACAAGATAACTAGAATTTTGATTAATTTTCCTTAAGCACATAAAAACAAATCCACTATCAAATTAAGCATTTAGATTTAAAAACTTACCATGTAGAGTGTGCTAAAAAGATTTTAAAAAACTCATGAAAAAAAAATACTTTTGGTAAAGCAAAAGGAAAAATGTTAATGAAAACCATTGTTACAAACAAACAAAACTGGTTTTGTATACGTACACATCTTTTTATTAACTGAGTCTTAATTTTTATGGCCTTGAGAAAATTTGATAACAAATCATGGCTGGCCAGTTTTTGACATAAGTCAGTTTTTGGTGGCTATAACTACGGATAAAGCAGTCATGAAACCAGTGTCAAAAACCTGAAAAAAGCCTGTGTCAAAACAAAAAAGTAAAAAAATTTCACTTACGTATAAGTGTAAATATAATTAGTTATATGTCATAAAGCATAGCATATGTAATGTTTAAGGTTAAATATTAAATTTCTATTTTCCTTACACAAACTAACTTCTGTAAAAAGAAAATGTCTTGAGAAAATCTCAACTACATAAAATATAGACCTCTACATGCTAACAAAAATTCCACTGGAAGCTTTCAAATTGTAACGTTTCCTTAAAGAAGGTATTCGAATAATAGAAAAAGAATTTTAAAAATAATAATATTTAAAGACCAATGGTGAGGGGGCGACACTTTACGTCCATGAAAGATGATTCTGTGACATAATGAATTTAAAGGTTGGAGATAGAGCAGGAGCTAGCATACGATTCAAATCTTAAAAAAAATATATACATGAATATCACAAGTATTTATTTACATCCTAAAAATACTTCAAAACAAAACTTGCAATTTCTGAAGGTCAGAAAAAATAAAGTATGAAAATCGGGTTAGACAAGAAACGTTTTTCAAGTAGATAAGGCAGGAGTTTTTATCAGATTTCAGTGTCAAACAAGAAGTGTCTAGAAGAGAAGTATAGCGTGAAATTCTTGCACCTTGTTTTCTTAACCTGGTATTTAGAAATAAATTATTTTGAAACAATTAATGCAACTTGTGCAAGTGTTTCACGAGAACAAATATTTCCAATGAGGACTTAATAAAGTACTTAAGAAATAGTCTTAAACTGACAAATAGAGTTAAATTTTAATTGTTCTTTGAGTATGTTAGCTGAGGTTATGAATTATGAATAAATTAAGTTAAAAAAAGAACTTTTTTGAGAAAATGAAAAAAAATTTAACAATTGTTATAAAATATGGAATTTCTTGAGAATGTGCAGGAAAATTTTATATTTACTAAAGTAAGTAAAAAAATAATAATTTTGAGCTATTATTTTGAATAATTTTTTTTTATGTTGTTTTAATTTTATTTTGAAAAAATTTCATTTAAAAATACTAAAAATAGTAGAAGGAACAATTAAACATTTTCCATTACCCAAATCAATATAATTATTAATTTCTTCATCAAATATATGTGTATATTGCGCTCAACTGTGTCACATGATAGTCAAGAGTATGTACTGTAAAATACTGATAAAGCGCCCCCCCCCCTGTAGTTTCACATCTATGCAGATTGCCAATCAGTACCCAAAAAACGCCCCCCCCCTCCTCTCTCTACACCACAATTTATAAGTTCTTATTTTAAAAATTTCTTTAGGATTTTATTTATAAAAAATAGTTATCCTGGTGTTTAAGGTAGAGGATTAATGTTAGACTGTAAAAGAGAACAATGAGTGATAGAAAAAGGTAGGTAATCAATCACAATCACTGAATTGAAGATAGCTAACTAAAGTGCAGGTGTTTGCTAAGTGTGATGGGAAGAGAGGGGGAAGCAACCTCTGTATGTGTGGTCAACATTTCCTCCCAGTTGCATGTAGGTAGGTCAAGGTCACCTTGATTGGAATGTACACTCACTGATAAGAATGCGAAAAAAAATTAGGGTGTAGTGGGAGAGTTGAATGTAAAAAGATTGAGCAGAAAAGAAAGAATGTCCTTTGCCAAGCAGGGGAAGAAGAATGTAAATTGGAAGGGGGTGGAATTGAATGAAAGAGATAAGGAGTCAAAGGGAATTATCATTTCTTAGAATTGTACTACAGGGGCAAGAAAAATCAGAATATTTTGGGGGTGGAGACTGAACATTCCCCTTGTTCACAGAGATTAGAGATTATTGCGATCCCTAACAAGCAGGATGCCTAAAATCAGCTCTTATACTGTTTCTAAAAAGTTGGAAGTCATCCAATGGCATAAGGAAAATGGTTCTGTTATACACCGAACTTTTAGGTATTTCGGCATCGACGGAAAAAGAATTCGAGAGTGGATTAATAAAGAAGAAATTTTATTAGCCAATAATCATGGGGAACAAAAGAAAATGTGGAAATTACTCACTGGGAGAAAACCTTTATCAGAAGAGTTAGATGATACCCTGTTTGAATTTTTAGAAAAGAAAGAGAAAATGGCTTTGCTGTATCCAACAGAATGCTAGATGAAGAAGCATTAAAAATAGCAGCTTCTCTTGGACTTATAGATTTCAAAGCATCCTCTATGTATATAAAACGATGGAAAAAAAGGTTCAACATTTCCATGCGAAGAGGAACAAATGAAAGCCAGAAGTTGCCAAGTGATCACGTTGAAGCCGCAAATAGCTTCATTCAAGCTATTCGTTCGTTAAGAATAAAAAATGACTACACGCCATATAATATTCGAAATATGGATCAAACGATGGTGCGGTTTGATGAGCCATACGCTCGGACTAATGATATTGCTGGAAAAAGTACAATCAGAATCACAAACACGGGGTGCAAAAAGCGAGGCTTTACCGTAGCGCTAGCAGCAACTGCCTCAGGGCATAAGCTTCCCGCTTTCGTGATTTTAAAAGAGCCAACAGGACGCATCCCACCTCGCGTGCTGAAAGACTTAAAAGTTCCTCATAATGTAAAAGTTACCTGCTCTTTCAACGGATGGATGACGACCAACCTTATGGAAAGTTGGTTAACGAGGATTTGGGGTCCCAATGAAGATGATGTAAGAAGATTGATTATCTTAGATCGAGCTTCAATCCATAGAACTTCAAGTCTCCAAGAAAAATTAAAAGATCTAGACACTGATTTGGTTTTGATTCCGGCAGGGTGCACAGGCCTTCTGCAGCCAGCAGATGTTTCGTGGATGGCGCCCTTTAAAAGTGCACTGCGAAGAGAATGGGCTGTCTTCATTAGGAACAAACAAAAGACTCTTGCTGGGAATCTAAAAAGGTCAGCTCGGCAAGATGCGGTTGGTTTTGTGTCAGCCGCTTGGGAAGCGGTCACCGAAGAGACTATTTCTAAATCCTTCAAGCGTTGAGGTATATCGAACGCTTTAGATGGAAGCGAAGATGGGCTATTTCATTCCAGATTAGCGGAAGTCAATGTCGGATCTATAGACAATGATATCACTGATGAACTGAATGAAGAGTGTGTTAACCTTATTTTGGATGACGATTCTGATATTTCTTTTAATGGATTTTCAGATAATGATTAAAGTAACTAAATAAAATATCTTTCTTCTTATGAAATATGCTGTTGTATATATTTTTTATTTTTTCACCTATTTGCATGTGCCGCAATCGCACTGAAATTTAAAAATGAAGGATCACTGTAAAGGTAAGTGATTTTACTAATAAAAATTTTTATTTTCTCCCTTTTGCTATGATTATTTTTACTGTGTATTTTGCGATTTATAATTATTAATGCCCAACCAATATAGACGATTTTTTAGAACTAAACGATGCTCAGAATTTTCTTGAGTACCGTTTATCGGCCCCCTCTAAATCACGCCGATTTTCGTCAAAATTAAGGGGGCGCTTTACCGGTATTTTACGGTAGATTAATTTTAATAATAAGTATTTTTTTAAAAATTCATTAATTGTATTTTACCTCTCTTGAATGTAAAAATTTTTGAAAAATCATACATATTGTTAACAGACTATTTTGGACCAACTCAAAAAAAAAATATTTGCTAATTTCCGTACTGCAAAAGCAAAACATGTGAGTATTTGTCTAAAAAAATAGTTTGAATCCTATTTGAGGGTATTTTAAAAGTTTTGGACACTTTTAAAAATTTGCCAATTTGCAATTCTAAGAATTTTGTGTACCTTTGTTTTGAAGAGCAAATAAATTGTTTATGTCTGAATTTTTAATTGTGGATGAATCCAGTTATATGATAAAAATAAAGTGTCAAAATAGTATCTTTATTAGTATACTGTTACCAATATCTGACACTTGTTTTTATTGTTTTCTTTGGCTTCGATAGTACAGATTAAAGTTTTTGTAAATATAACCTATGAAACCAAGCCTGATTGGAAGGATATTCCTGTTTTCCAGTTGGCTGACATAAAGAAAAAATCAACCCTCCAAAGCTATTGATATGAGGATACTTCAATGTCAGGGCTAAAGAGAATAGAAAGGCTAGTTCACTCCGCTCTTAGAGCTGAAGCTACGATTTCCCTCCTCATGACGTAACTGTGTCCACAGATCTCGAAAGATTGCACGCAAAGATATTATGATAACTTTGCATCTTTCTCTTTGTAAAAGTAAGTTAGACTTTTTCTGGTAATTAGCTTTCAAACTTGACGTAATTAACACATTATTTCCATTCATAAACATAGTTTCAAAAAACTTTCTTGGCCATTATATTAAAAAAATACCATTTTAAACTTATAAAAAAATTTACTAGTTGGCGAAAATGACACTATAAATACTTTATTTCAAAAAGTTCAGTTTCAACTTTAATTATTAAGAAAAATGAAACAATATATCGAAACTTTTTTATCTACATATTCTTTTATAACAATAAGTTGAGTTAAATTTAGAATCCCGGATTTTAAAATATGCTGTTAATAGTAATTTGTTCATACTTAATCATTAGGAAACATCAACCTTAAACGCTAATTACTGAAACAAAATAATAATTTAGGTTCATAATGACATTAGAAATTTTACAATTGTTTATAGATATTTAAATTTAAGATGATATAATTTATAGATATTTAAATTCAAGAGAATATAATTTTTAAAAGAATCATAAATATTTAGAATAACTACATTAAAAAAATAAGTTATGAAATTAGGAGAATTTCAACTGTAAGCTATATATTTTATTAATACTTTCTACTTACGTTTGAATTTTCTTTGACTTCATCCATTTTTTAATTTTTTTCACATGCCTTTCTTTTTGAAGTAACGAGGCAGTTTCTATTTAGATAACGAATTTTTATAAAAGTTCTTAACGATAGAAAAAACGTATTGCTGTTTTATATTAACTGTGTCATTTTGGAATCCATTCTTTACATAATTGTTCATTTACTTTAGGGAATACGCGGAAAATTATATTTTTTTCCCTTTGTTTTTCTATCAGAATCTTTGCAAGTTGCAATCGCGCAAACTGGCATTTCGTTAATAGTTTTAAAATTTTGTAAATTCACGGCAAAAACTGAGGAAAGTCATTATAGAAAGTAACAAATGTCTTAGATTATGTCACAAAAAGAAATGTTCCAATATTAGATAGAGCTATTAAGGCCGAACGCTCTGTTCTTGAAGTAAAAGTGAGAGATTTGCGCCAAAGTGACGTCACTAGAGAAAATTGGAGGATTGGCGCGGCGAGAGTTTCTTCAAAGGAGTGAACCAGCCTTTCTATTCTCTTTAGCCCTGCTTCAATGTACTGAGAAGGCTGATTACAAACTGAACTCAGTGGCACGACAGCCCTTTGAGGACCAAAGCCTACTGTGCCCGTGATTACAAACTTGTAACTGAAAAGTTTAGCATTCAAAGATAATAAAACAAAAATAAAGCTTTTCTCATGTTTTTCGAATCAAGGAATTTGTTTTCAGTATTTAAATACACATTTTCTACTTTGTAGTGTTATTTCATTAGCTGATTTTCATGCAATAGTCTAACATGGGAATTGTAGGAAAAGGGAAAGTAATTACTATTGGTCCAATAAGTAAGTCAAGGGGAAAATATGTTTCTCACAGTCAGTAACAGGAAACCTATAAAATGTTAATTCATACATACTTGAGATCTAAATATAGAATAAGAAAAGAGGAAGTGAATACTTAAGTGCGAGAAAGCATTTAGTTTTGAATAATAAATGAAGATTTAGATAAAGGAATAACAAAGATTAGTTGAAACTTGTATGTTATATATATATTTCATGTATTTTATGTTACATATATATTTTATCTTACATATATATAGAGTATTTTGTATTTTATATTAATGTTTTAAATATACTATAAAAATTTCACATGCACTATGACATCGCTAGTTCATCCTAAATTTTTTACAGTTTTTGATGGTTTTGATTACTTTTTAACAGTTCAAGCCAGTTTTTGATGCTGGCCATATCAAAAACCTAACTCTTTAAACTAATGCCTTACACAAACAGTGAGCATGCAAACAAAATTTTCAAATGAAATGTACTTAATGTTTTGTTAGATGTATATCTTACAAACATATAGCAGTCAAAAAACTCTAACAACAAATTTTCACCAAAATAAAGCCATGTAGAACTATCCTAATAACATAAGTTAATTCTAGTACTTAAACAATGTATATTTAGTAATATATATACATATATTATATATTTATATACATATATTAAATATATATATATATATATATATATAGATAGATAGA
>NC_092214.1:63040645-63071569 GCF_043381705.1 Parasteatoda tepidariorum
TTTTTTTCTGTCAGAGAGACATTGGAATGGCCAGGGAACTCTCCGGATATCAACCCAATTGAGAATCTCTGGGCCATATGCAAGAATCGCCTATTAAATATGGACTGTACAACTATGGAGAAGCTAATCACAGCGTTAATTCATGTGTGGTGCAGGACACAAATATTATAAATGACTGTAAAAAATTAGTGGAATCCATGCCGAATCGTGTCCAAATGTTAATAAAGTGTCGTGGAGATCATATTATGTACTAAAAATTTCTGAATTTATTGAGTTTGTTTCAATTAATTTGCACAAGGGTGTATATGTAAAGTAACATATATTAAAATTACAAGTGTTCTTTAATCATTTTGACATTAAACACCCTTTTAGTTATCATAATTACTGTCAAAAATTCAAACTTTTGGTGTAAAAATTCATAATCTATTATACTTTTTAAATAATTATAAATAAAATTATGTATAATTAAAATTTATCCAAACCTTATTTTTTTTTAATTTTTGAAATTAAGATATAAAAACAATCATCCTATAAAAAACACTTAATAATCTTGATCATTATGTTTAAAATCAATTTTCATTTTACTATCATTCTAGCTTCTTTCTCTGGAGCATGCGATTACAAAATACCAGTTTTGAAGCCTGCTACAATCAAAGTTTATTTTTCAGTTTTAAATTAATAAGACCAAACTTCAAAAAAATATATTCTTTCAATTTGATGATGAGCGGCATGGACTAGAATGTAGATGTACAAAAACTACTATAACATACTGAAATAAATATGCATTAGGAAATTTATTCTAATGACTATGCTAAATCTGGATAAAAACTTAAACACTTGAATTGATTGAATAAAAAAATAATAACTGTTTTAAAAATGTATATTTTTGTAAATTATACTTACATACCTGCCAACTTTTATGAATTTCGCATAAAATTTTATTTCTATCTTTAAAGTGGTAGTAAAATGCATGCTTTCTATATATTCCTTGCATTTACAAACTTAATTTAAAATCTTTTTGACCACCACTATTTTTAAAAAAATGAAGCATATATATTAATATGTAATACTGCCGTGATTGTCCATATAAGCTTTTTTAAAATACAGCATATATTTCAGCCTAAAAAATGTAATTTAAATTCCATTTTACTACCACTGGGGATAATCATCCTCGAAAGGATTAAAAGTTGTCAGGTACGTACTTACTTTATTTATCAGGATACATATTATGAACATGATTTATGAGTAATATTCATGTACATATAAGCATGAACAACAAATATAGAGAATTAAAAATAATTTTACAAATTGAGATCTGACAATTATAGGAAACCACTTTAGTTTTACTCAAGCTAAAAAATCTGGCTAAATTATGACATAAAAGAATTAAAATCAATATTTAAATTGATAATATAATTAACAACTCAAAGTTATTGCATATAATCTAAACTGAATAGTTATAATACATAAAAATATAATTATCATTTAGTATAAATAGTACCATGTTTTCGGAAAAAGCAATTAATAGTTTCAATAATTTTGACTATTTTTCATACATGATATATAATATAAATCATAATTCTGAAGTAAATATAATGCAAGTAATGTTTATTATTTCAACAGTTATATAACACAAAACTGAACTATAATACAAACCTTTGACTTTCAATAAAATGTCAAATAATTGAAAAGAAGTTGCCCGAAATTTTTGTCAGATATAGACAGTTCATTACACTTTTTGATGTGTCATATCAAAACTAGTTTCTGACATCAAAAAACTAACTCTGTTAAAAAACCTATTGATTAAATTTTAAATTCACCAAAAGGAAAAATCAAATTAGACTTAAAATGTATTGCTTTGATAATTTTTTTTGCTAATTTTGATTTAACATAACATTAAATATCAATATCAGCTACCCCTAACAAGTTAGCAGCCATAATGTTGAAAAAAATGAAACTGAGACAAGACATAGAAACATGCTCAGTAGTGATTGTGAGCCAAGCTCAAAATTCCTGAAAATTTCTTGAGTAAAATCAATAATGACGCATTTCAAAAAATTAATGTCTTTATAAGTTTAAATCAATGGTCTTTTCGAAACATGAAATTCTAAATAAATTATATGCAGCATAATTTAAATGAATAATTTTGTATGAGTTTACTTTTATCTCTAATCATATTTATTATTCTACCAGAAAAAATATTTACAAATGAAAGAGATGCAAATGTATAAATTCCAGTTCTAATATTTTTAAATAAAATACAGAAAAATTTTTATAGATAAATGTAATCGATGATTTCTTGAAACTTCTGGACCTTGGATTCCCTAAAACTTCCGGATAACGGTTAGGATTGTTTCCGCACTTATACTTATTTCCGGATTTTTCCGGAGCACAATAATCTCTGCATGTTTCATGGCAAACGTGTTCAAAGACTTGTTTGACAAAATAAAATATTCCCAATAACATAGGTAGTTTGATAAACAAATGCTATACAAATAATAATCTGTTTTAGTGGGGGGGAAATTTAAAAAAGAGGTATTTTTAATGTAAAGACTATTATATACAACACTAGAAATTGAAATAAGAATAATTTTAATAAATAAAGAGTTTCATGAAAAACAATTAAAACTTTAAAATATCAAATAGGAAAGAAAAATTTTTGATTGTACAAGTAGTCAAAAGGTATAAATAAAATAAATTATTACTGATATTGATAGAGTTTCTTTAACTTCTTTACTGCTAACAAGCTGAACATTTCCATCTTCATAATAATGAACCTGTGTAATTTAAAAAACTTTAGGAAGTTTTCGATAAATAAATCTACTTAACTATCAAAATACAGAAATAAAATTTACAAAACAATCATGGGTGCAAAGTTGGAGGGCATAGAGACCATTCCTCCAATAATTTTCTAAAACTTCAGAATTTTATCAATGTCATTATCTTTTCTTTCCTACTTTTTAAAAGAAAAAAAAAACTTTAAACATTATTTTTTATTGCTTAGAAACTTAGTATTTTTATTAAATTATATATTTTTGCATACATTGTAAATTTACAAGATAATACTTTTTATTTATTAAAATTTATTTTTTATTTATTTAACTACAACAAAATAAATTTTTTACTTATTTTAAATTTTGATTGTTTATTTTTTATAATTTAACAAAATTATTTAAGTATTATCACTTTTATGTTGTACGAATCTCTTAAATCTACTAGATAAAAGTTAAAAACTATTAGAAAAAGTCTGGAATAAGTGACCAGACTGTTATAAAAATGTTTTTAATGTATATTTTTTATTATATATTTTTTTTTAAAAATATTTTTTAGTTTTAACAGTTCTTTGGTTAATTTAAAACAAATGCTAAAATAATATTTTATGTCATAAATTAAAATTAATTAAAGCACTAAAAAGTATTTCATCATAACTTTTTCAATTATTAATATTTTTATTTAACAATTAAAAAGTATCAACTTTCTATTAATAAACATGCTAATATAACATATTAGCATATTTACTGAAGAGAAAAGAACAACTAAAGATTTTGATTATGCTTATACATAACTTTACAATTCCACTTTACATGCAAATAAAAATTTACCATATATCTGAAGATATGTTGAGAATTTTTTGAACATTTTCGAAAGCTTAAGAGGGATGGATTTTAAGTCTGCTTATAATCAGATCCACTAACATTGAAAATATCCTGAAGGGCATTGCTAACAGAAATATTATTTCTTTTGTCGCGCGTCAGCCATAATCAGCAAATATCAGGCCGAGGTGGCTCAGAGGATAGAGGATTCACGTTCCAATGACGTGAACCGGGTGCGAGTGGCTGGTCGATAAGAATTCTGCACCCGCGTTGCGCTGACCACAGTGTTGCTGTGACAGGCTAACCATGGGAGGTTTTTCTCTCCATGTAACACAAATGCAGGTTATTTCAATCATAGATTCCTCCTTGAAGGCATTTTTCTCGCAAAACTTGATTCAGGAGTTCCCTTGCCTTTTGGACTGGGTTCAGAATTACAAGACTACGAAGTTGAACAATAGTAGTCATAAACCCGAAATTGGGTTGGCTGTTCAACGACGGTTATAAAATAAAACAAAATCAGTAAATATCGTGAAATGTATATACAAAACACGAAAATACATAAAATAGTAGAAAATGGAATGTCTAAATATAAGAATTGAAATTATTGCATTTATCCTACTGTATCAGTTTTATGAGCTGAGAATGAGTCTTTTACCAATATAGCAGTTTTTTAAACATGGCTCCTCCTTTTCTTTGATACTTTGAGATGTTTTACTTTGGCTTTCTGCCAAATTAAACTGCTGCTGCTGTCATCAATCCCTACTAATAAGTGAAAAGGCTGAAGGAGAAGACAGGGGGAAACAAATCAGATTGGGCTGATGATACGGTGTCAATCCACATTTCCCTTGGTCCTCAGTACAGTAATTTCCTGTAAATATGCCGCACCGCCGTACTGGCCGCACCCGCAAAAAAACATCGCTAAAAATTTCTATTTTCATCTATAGGCCGCACCATCGTAAAGGCCGCACTTTCGTTTTTTCAATCAATAATCGATTTTTATCAAATAACATGTGCGTGAAAATACACAGAAAAAATAATAATCTTTAAAACATAAACTCTATACTTAGAAAACAGTTATTGATATATCTTTTTTTTTTATGTATACTCATTATATTATCATCATTTTTAAGTATACTTATCATAAAAAGAAAGAACAGAAGAAACTTACTTACAGAAGAAACAAGTATAACCAATTAAAATCATAAGTTGAGGATGTATATACGACAAGAAATAAACTAATCACAATATAAATCAGCATTTATTTATTTATACTTTTCAAATATTTTTGAGCATATATTTATTCAAAACCATTGAAATCTGATTCTTCACTGTCAGAACAAAACAAACGTTGTAATTCATGATCCAGTTCATTTTCTACATCATCTTCTTCACTCGACATTAAGGAAGGAACATTTTTTACACAAAAATCCAGTCCTGCATCCTTAAAACTGGACGTTATAGTGGTTTCCTTAACTCTCTCCCAGGCGTTAGACACCCACCAGGCAACTTCTTCATAAGATGCACGGCGCATCTTTCCACTTTTAGTGTAAGTATGCAATCCATTGCTCATCCATTTTTCCCACTTACTACGTATTTCTACCTTAAATGAATGATTAACCCCTAAATCAAGGGGTTGTAATTTTTTTGTTAAGCCAGCGGGAATTATGGCGAGCGATGCGTTTACTTTTTTACATTTGCTTTTCACAGATTCGAGAAGGTGGGAAGTCATTGAATCCATTGGAAGCAAACCTTTGCATTGAAAAAAAGCCCCAGGTCATCTTCTCCACACCAGATCCAGCCAATCTACCATAATTTCTTCACACATCCAACCTTTTTCATTTGTTTTCACAATTATGTTGGGGGGAAAATTACCTTTTGGTATTGTTTTGCGCTTAAAAATAATCATTGGACTTAGTTTTTTCCCATCAGCTGTGCAAGCTAATACGCAAGTAAACGATGTTTTTTCATTCCCAGTAGTAACTATTGGAGCACTCTTTGTCCCTGTCTTATCAACAGTTCTACTAGCAGGGCAATCAAATGTCAATGGTGTTTCATCCAAGTTTATAATTTGAGAGGGAGAAAATTTTTCCACATCAATGAGGTGCTTCACAAATTTCAAGAAGTCATTTTTTTCTCCTCCCAATTTTCTGGAAGTTTTTGTCCAGCAGTGGTCCTTGTTCTGACTGATATCTTTTTTCTCTTCATGTAAAGATAGCACCAGCTTGGGCCACCTTTAAAACCCTGAACATCCAGCTGGTTCGCAATTAATTTTGCTAGCAAACGAATTTTGATTTTAGACACAGGAAATTCCTTCTCTCACTGATCCATTTCGCTAAATCATTTTCCAATTGAGGAAATTTTACCCTTTCGAATCACGGTTAGGATTGTTTCCGCACTTATACTTATTTCCGGATTTTTCCGGAGCGCAATAATCTCTGCATGTTTCATGGCAAACGTGTTCAAAGACTTGTTTGACAAAATAAAATATTCCCAATAACACAGGTAGTTTGATAAACAAATGCTATATAAAAAAATAATCTGTTTTAGTGGGGGGGAAATTTTAAAAAAAGGTATTTTTAATGTAAAGACAATTATATACAACACTAGAAATTGAAATAAGAATAATTTTANCGATAGCTTGGGCCACCTTTAAAACCCTGAAAGTCCAGCTGGTTCGCAATTAATTTTGCTTGCAAACGAATTTTGATTGTAGACACAGGAAATCCCTTCTCTCGCTGCTCTTCAATCCATTTCGCTAAATCATTTTCCAATTGAGGAAATTTTACCACTCCAGATCTTCTTGCACAATTTTGCTGGGGTAACTTCGCAATTATATCTTTATTCGCTAGCCATCTGCGAACACATTTTTCATCCACTTCAAAATCTCGCACAGCAGCTCTGTTACCGATTTGTTCCGCTCTAGCAACAACTTTTAATTTAAAAGCTGAAGTGCAGCTTTTACGGTGTTTTGAAGACATTTAGTACTAAAATGTAAGACAAGTACTATACTAAAACTATAATAAAATATGTAATTAACTTTTGAATAGAACAAACGATAGCTAACTTCAACAAGAAATGCAAATTCCTAAATGTCAATTTTACGCACACAATTTTCTCATGCTTTGAAAACAAGGGGAAGGGGAAGAAAAGAAGGTGTAGCTGTAAGATAGAAAGCTACAACTTCCCAACCCTTCCTCTCAAAGAAAGAGAAGGAAATGTATGAATGGAATTCTGTAGAACTAGAAGGGGAGACGAACTAAAGAATGTGATGAAAGCAGTGCAATATGTTGAAATGCATGCAGGCCCCCTTCCCACGGACTCCCTTTCCACTCCACTAGGAAGAATAACTATTTCATTCACTAACGGTCAAATGTAAGAGTGTATTTGAAATGTAGACCCTTCAGTGACCTTCAGAAAAAGAAAATGAATGGTTAAAAAGAAAATATTTGCTAAAGAGAAAGTTAATGATCACGGCAGTCGTAGGAGGGGCGGAACTTGCAGAAGGATTCTAGGATGTCCAAAATATTTATGACATTGACAGTTCAAGATGTGCGTAAAAATAAGAATTAATCACTTCCTTCTCCTCATCTAATGGTGAACTCGGAAGGAGGATATAATATGTTTCTTTCTTGCTGAAATCAGATTGATGCATAGAACAAAAAGAGTTTATATTCTTAAGTAACAAATCGGAATTTGTAACGCCATTTGTAGATGGCATCCTGCTGTTTTTTGTCAATCGAAAACTTCCTTAACACTAGATTTACGGGATGTGTCATTTTGACGCATTTCAAATTTTATAAGGAAAATTACAAAACCCTTTTGCATTTTTATTTTATTTCTTGTAATGACTTTTACCTGTTGATCGAGGTAAATGTATTTTGAAGACTATTTTCTTCAAAACCGTTTAATAAATGCATCGTATCCGTAAAAAAAAAAAATTTTAAAAACCTGGTAGTTATAGATTTTTATTGTATAAAATTGACGTGTGTTCATAGAGACAGATATATAAGAAACATCCATAAACCTAGTGTTAAACTATAATTTCATTTAAAAAAATAAGAAAAAAAGACGTTTTCAGAGTAAACATTACGAGTTAGGTTCGTTATTTCGGAAAATTTTCGGTAAACATCTGTTTTTGAATAAAACCACCGTGATTAAAAAATTCTCACATGTGGCTTGGGATAAAAAAAAATTCTACGAATAGGCCGCATCGGCGTAGAGGCAGCACATCGTGACAGGCCAACTTTTAAACACGTATAGGCCGCGGCCTACTTACCGGAAATTACTAATGCTTTAATTTGGCTTTCTGCAAAGTTGAAGTGCTGCAGACTTCAATCCCTAATAGTAATTGAAAAGCCTGGTGAAGAAGAGAAGGGGAAAGAAAGTCGGGCTGATGATATGATGCCAATCTGCAATGCTCATCTGAAATGCTTGTGAAGTAGAGAATAGGTACATTTTTATTTACAAGGATAGCATGCCTTTTTTTATGTCCACTTATACACAAATTTTGAGTTTTGGGCGAATTTCCAAATAACAAGAGTGCTCTTCAGCTTAAACACTGATTGGCTTATATTCAGAAATTTGCAGTAATACCTAATTGTTATAAAGAATTGCTTAATAAAATAGCTGAAAGAGTGAGTTCCCATTTGCTTATCAGCATCTACGAAAGTGTTTCTTAATATGAATGTGTCATTATTTAATGTTATACTTAAGCAATATTCACATATAACATTAGTATCAATTTACTTCATGAAATGAATATTGCCTATAATTTTCAACCAATATAATATAAATTATACAAATTTTAAGGAGATCATGAAAAATTTAAGGTAATATATTCTTTTAGTGAAAAATATTTGAAAATAACTGAATGATGGAAAGGACTAAAAACATCAAATTGGCTGCATACACTTGTGTACGTAAAAAGCAAAGGTTTCTTTTTGTAGCAATGATTTAATCGTAAATAAAGAATAAACTTTTTTTTTTCAACAAAATGAAGCCAAAAGCATGTCAATATGCTTACAATGTAGCATTACATAAAATAATATACATTGAGAATATTTTAAATGAATTTTGATTATTTCTTTTTTAACATAAACATTGTATTTCGAAAATATTAAAATCCAAATTCAAAACATAATGCACAAATGCAGTGAAAATTTGTATAGATGGGTAACATAAAAAATTAACAAAATTAAACTAAAAAATAAAATATAAATTCAAATTGCACCTCATTCCCATTTATGCTTTTGAATGCTGAAAGTATAATATATTATTTAACAAATTTTGCTTATAAAAAAATTTATACATAAAATAAAAAAACTTTTGCTATTAACTTTGAATTTAACATTACTTCCCCAATGTTAAAAATAATCAGAACATGAACTTGGTAATGGTCTGCTTTATTTTAAGCACTTTTTATAACATAACTTTAAATTTACTGCCATTATTTTATAATGCAGTAAATTACTAATCTACTGCCATTATTTTATACTGCTATTATTTTTAAGTATTGTTGCATAAATGCAACAATACTTAAACATCATAAAACTACATATTAATGTCTGTTTAGAGTAACAAAAACTCATGTTATTTATTGAACTCAAAGTTGAAAAGAATTTTATGGAAAAATTTATTTTTCTTCTGTTTGGATATATTCAAACTAGGAATATTTAGAGCATAAAATAACAGAAAATTTAAATTATTAAAAGGATTTCTTCTATTAAAAAAACAGCGTTTTTTTTTTAAACTGGTTCAAACCACATTGTTTTAAATTGAACAACTCTGTTAAGAGCCTGTCTAAATCATGTACCCAATAAATATGGTTTGTGGTAGAGACACTTAAAGAACACCGAAAATTGCATTTTTATTTATATTCATTCCTTGAAATTGAAGTATATTTTTTGACCTTTTCCAAAATTTAAATTAAAACAAATGTCCTTCGCAACTACTTTTTTATTTCAAAGAATAAAAAAAAATTTTAATTTAGACCCGTCACTGTTTCCAGATATGCCCCATGGTATGTAAGTGTTGCTGGATATTAGCTTGAAATTATTTCTGATACAAGTATTAATATTAACTGTTTGTTAGATACACGCTCTCTTTTATATATTAAAACTAAGTCAAGTAAATATTTTTTTCCTCATATAACTCTTATATAATACAGTGAAACCTCTCAGGAGTAACCACTCTCTTTTCTACAGTAAAATAGTCGTTGATGGAGGTCGGTCGTTCTTAGAGGTTACCCCCATTGATTTTAAAATTTTTATCGAAAGTACATGATTTTTCGCAAACTACAGTAGAGAACCATTTATCCGGTATCCAGATAACCGGGAAACCAGACAACCGGGGGAAATTTTGCTTGGTTTTCCCGCCATTTTAAACTAGAACGATTATGAAAAAAAGCAAAAATTGAACTCATCCTTGAAGTTGAGTAGAGGAAAATGTGAGGAAGGGGAGAATTTTTTTTCCCCGTTTACCCAGAAAAACGTCGTTTTTTCCATGACTGACCTTGAAGATCTTCAGATAGAGAGGAGGCAGGGAAGGGATGAATGTTTTATTTTCTAATTTAGGCTGTCAATCAGTCAATCAAACTCAAAGGAGTGGCATGCTGATTTCGTCTTCTCTTTGATTTACGAGGGGGTGGGGAAAATGCATTGCACAGGCATATCAGTGAACAGAAGATGAAAGAGAGAAATATACTTATCTATTTGACATCGATTAATAAAAATAAAATATTTTTCTTTTGAATAAATTCTGATTCTTTTGGGAAGTGCGGTATCATTTGCAAGTTTTTCTTGATGTGGGATCACATCTGCTTTCGTTAAAAATCGTGTTTTTATAAAAAAATTAAAAAAATAAAACGAGAATTGTTTATTAATTTATTTCATGAAGTAGGTTGCAGTTTTGTTTTTCTGATTCCACTGTGTTTTGATTTTTTTTTTTCCTTCCACGATAAATTTCGCACTCAATAAACTAATTCCTTTTATTCTTAAATTTTATCATTACGATTTTTTTTCTCCTTTTTTTTTTTAATACTGTTGATCTTATTAATCTTGCCTTGTNGGTTCAAACCACATTGTTTTAAATTGAACAACTCTGTTAAGAGCCTGTCTAAATCATGTACACAATAAATATGGTTTGTGGTAGAGACACTTAAAGAACACCGAAAATTGCATTTTTATTTATATTCATTCCTTGAAATTGAAGTATATTTTTTGACCTTTTCCAAAATTTAAATTAAAACAAATGTCCTTCGCAACTACTTTTTTATTTCAAAGAATAAAAAAAAATTTTAATTTAGACCCGTCACTGTTTCCAGATATGCCCCATGGTATGTAAGTGTTGCTGGATATTAGCTTGAAATTATTTCTGATACAAATATTAATATTAACTCTTTGTTAGATACACACTCTCTTTTAAATATTAAAACTAAGTCAAGTAAATATTTTTTTCCTCATATAACTCTTAAATAATACAGTGAAACCTCTCAGGAGTAACCACTCTCTGTTCCACAGTAAAATAGCCGTTGATGGAGGTCTGTCGTTCTTAGAGGTTACCCCCATTGATTTCAAAATTTTTATCGAAGGTACATGATTTTTCGCAAACTACAGTAGAGAACCATTTATCCGGTATCCAGATAATCGGGAAAACAGAAAACCGGGGGGAATTTTGCTCGGTTTTCCCGCCATTTTAAACTAGAACGATTATGGAAAAAAGCGGAAATTGAACTCATCCTTGAAGTTGAGTAGAGGAAAATGTGAGGAAGGGGAGAATTTTTTTCCCCGTTTACCCAGAAAAACGTCGTTTTTTTCCATGACTGACCTTGAAGATCTTCAGATAGAGAGGAGGCAGGGAAGGGATGAATGTTTTATTTTCTAATTTAGGCTGTCAATCAGTCAATCAAAGGAGTGGCATGCTGATTTCGTTTTCTCTTTGATTTACGAGGGGGTGGGGAAAATGCATTGCACAGGCATATCAGTGAACAGAAGATGAAAGAGTAAAATATACTTATCTAGTTGACATCGATTAATAAAAATAAAATATTTTTCTTTTGAATAAACTCTGATTCTTTGGAAGTGCGGTATCATTTGCAAGTTTTTCTTGATGTGGGATCACATCTGCTTTCGTTAAAAATCGTGTTTTTATACAAAAATTAAAAAAATAAAACGAGAATTGCTTATTAATTTAAACATACGATTATTTCATGAAGTAGGTTGCAGTTTTGTTTTTCTGATTCCACTGTCTTTTGATTTTTTGTTCTTTCCACGATAAATTTCGCACTCAATAAATTAATTCTTTTTATTCTTAAATTTTATCATTACGTTTTTATTTTTCCGTTTTTTTTTAATACCGTTGATCTTATTGATCTTGACTTGTTCCAGGTTTTAATATTTATGTTAGTGCCTTTTTAACTATCGTTTGGGTTCAATAATTTTCGTTGTTTTTATTTAGATTAATAAGTTTTCCTTTTATTTTATCGTTTTCCCCCTCGTATAATTAGGTATGGAATATATTGCGTAATTTAAGCATTGGTTTTGTTTACATTAGTTAATTTAGGAATTGTAATTATTTTTAAAAAAATATGAGAATTTTGTATTTTTTAAACTTGTTTTTCTTGTCTAAACTTGCAATTTTCTTTTATTCTTCTAGATGTTATTTTCCTATTTTTTTTTTTAAATTTAAGAGTACTTTTCTTTTTTCTCTTACTATAAAATGTATTACACTTTTTACCTTGTTATTCGGGTTAGATAAAACATTGATTAACGACACTTTTTGGTCGATCCAGAAAACCGGGAAATTCAGACATCCGGGATAGCGATGGTCCCGAGCATCCCGGATAATTGGCTTTCTACTGTATTTTAAATTTAGTCGTAGTCAATTTTTTAATGCAGAAATGTGGCATCATGAAAAAACGAATCGATGAATAAAATTCAGTACCTATAAATACTATCGCAACTGATATAATTATATGTAAAAACAAATTTACTAATAATGAATGATAATGCTATTTTAAATAAATAAACCATTATGTTTTTTGTTTAAGTTTGCATTTAATCTTATACCATGAAAATTAGTTTGCTTAATAAGGTGAGAGGAGGTTTGTTTATTTGAGTTGCTTGTTTTTTCTAAAATAACTTGTTTTTTTTCCAATTTAACTTTCAACTATCATAGTAAATCATAGATGGCATTGTCTTTAGTGCACTATGACTGAAACATCATGTTGTATAGTCAAAAAGAGCACTCTAAACAAGATCCTCATACAAATATTTTGAATGCATTTTTTTAATCTACTTATTTGTTTTGTTAAATTTTTTATTTTGATTTTTTTTTTCTATTTCCTTCATTAACCTTTCCGCATTTGGTGCAGATGTTTTCCCGGTCTCTGGGACAGGTTTTAATGATCTTCTAAAGCTTTTCTTCAACACAAAGTCTATGGGGGAAATTCTACGCCACTCAAAAGTGGTCATAAATAGGTGGTCATTATACAGAGGTGGTCTTTCCAGTAGGTTTTACTGTATTTTATTGCAAAAAAAGACAGTATGAATGCAGCATAGTATGTCTAACTTAAAATAAATAAAACTATTTTCTACATAAAAACTAAATGTCCCTCCCTTTAGAAAGTATTCTGCCATGAAATGCACTTCTTAACTAATGTTTTATCTAATAATCCACTAGGCATTCTTTTGAAGTACAATTTAGATGTTTAAACAATTTAAAATACCTTTTTTTTACACTTTTTCTTCTTGTTTAAAAAATTTAATTTGCTTATTTCTTGCGTCATTAACAAGGTCTAAAAGAAAGTGAATATTAAACAGTTCTAAACTTAGCTGAGTGAAGTATAAAAAGGAACTTAGACCACTTTCAGAATAATTATATGGCAAACTTTCAATAATTTTAGTTTAGGATTATAAAAGCTTATCTTAAAAAAGAAATGTCACTACAGAGATGACCGAGGCACGTAATAATAAAAAATTACATATATTTTCCTCTATATGAAGATTATGTGAAATTTTCCTCTATGTGATTGCATAAAGTTATTTAAGCTGCTGTCATATAAAGATTTTGCTCCCTTTTGGTTGCAATAAATAATTATCACAGATGATTATGGTGATAAGTATGATACCTAATTACAATGTTCAACAAAAAAAAATTATGAATTCAAGCCAAAATTTGAAAAAATGATCTCTGCTAATATTTTTCTCCTGCTTGCATCAAAATCAACAAAATCCAATTAATAAAATTTACCTTTTGAAGAAAAGCCGAAACTAAAAAAAACAATTACAGAGAATTTTTAAGGATATGTCAAACCACTATTTTGAATAAACCAAAAATAAAGGCTTATGCAGTCAAAACAAAAAATTCAGAATAAACAACTAAGAACAAGTTTGGAAAAGGATAACTAGTGTTGCTTTTTACATATTTCTGTAAGCAAATTATTCAAATATTAATGGAAAATCTTCTAGTAGAAGAAATCAAGCTAAATGATCCTTTTCATTGGTATTTAAAGAATTGCATATAACAATAGCTACTTAAAGTTTGCCATTTTATTAATTTTTTTCAATAATACTAATTACCTCATATTTTCCACATCATCTTTAAAAATACACTTAAATTACCTGAACTTTAACAATGCCTTGTAAATCAGCAGTTGTTGAATCTGGTGAAAAAGTTACAGACCAAACACTACGCCATCTTCCATTCCTGGCAAAAAATATTAGTTTTGAGAATTCATTAATATATTCAAAATTGAAATATGTTTAACTGTAACATGCTAGATATTATAATACTATATTATATATTGCAAACAATTCCAAAACAGTTTAAGAAAAACAAACTTAAATTTAATACAAAAAAATCAATGCAATTTACATACCAAAAATTTTTAGGTTCAAACTGATGATCTTCTATACAGGCAGTTAATGTAATGGTTTGATCTTGATTATTGCTAAAAACACAACATGTTCCATTTCTATAATGATCCTGAGTATATAGTGTGCAAGCTTCCTCTAAGGCCCTTCTCCAAACTTCTGTCACTCTATCTGGTTCATATGTCTTAAAGTCCAATGCTTCTTTTCGCAAATGATCATACTTAAAAGATTGACCAGATCGAGGATCATAAAATCTTCCCCCACCAAGGTCATTATGATCTGTGATTAAAGCCTAAAAGAATAATATAAAGAAAATAATTCCCCCTCTTTATAAAACAAAAAATATATAAAGTATCATATAAAAATATAATATATCGTTATAATGAATTATATTAATGATAATTTATAGTACGTAAGTTTAACTATTCATTTGAGTCATCCTGCTCATAATTAGCTTTTTTTACATTTTTGTTGTTTGATGCAGTTTGTAATTACTTTTTCATTTCTTTGAACAATCAATTTGTTTATAACTCAAAATAGAGGCCAACTCTTAACACCGCCAACCAAAGCTGAGTCCTGCAACTGGCAGTTGTTCAAAGGTTTCACTGTAGTTATTATAAAACATTTAAATACTTCTGAATCATTGCAGTTATTGTAAACAATTTATAGTTTTAGCCTTCTTAATTATTGTAATCTTCTTTATTAGTGTACCCTTCTTGTAAATGCACAGCTCTCCTAAACTGACTATTCCTTTGATCCCGAGAGTGTTTGCTTAACTGAGGTTTCACTTTATCAACAAGTTGAAAATTTTGCTTGCTTTGAAAATTATAAAATCTTTTCCAGATCCCAAATAAAGTAACTGCTAAAATAGTTACCTTATTCTTAAATACTTTCATATAACAGAAATACATGTAACATTTAGTCAATTCAAATTTGACTGTGCAAGATGAACATACATTTGACACAAATATCTCTATTTATTACAAATATCAATGGAAACCCAAATATCTTTACTTACTAAAAAAATATATGCAAAATAAAAATAAAATATTTGTAAAATAAAAATTAATTAAATTTTGTGTATGTATATTGCAGGGGTAATTGTGAAAAAAAGTGAAGAACCCTAAAAATTTAATGTGCATAAAATAGATATCAAGATAATAATTTATATACCATATATGTTCCATTTTAACAAAATTTTTTGAACTAAGATATATAATTAAATTACCTACTAATGAAGAATATCACAACTTTATAGTAACTAAATCAAGAAGAAACTTACTTCTTATAAGAATCGTGATATTGGATTTTAAAATTGTGTGAGTATGAATCGCGATATTGAATTTTAAAATCGTGCAAATATTAATAGAGATATTGGACATCAAAAACACTGAAACACTAATCACAATATTACATTTTTAAATCACGTAAATACGAATCACAATGCATAATTTTTAGATCGCGTGAATAAGAAGCGCACAACACTTAGTTTTTAAGTCAGGTACAAATATGAAAATCGATGTTTGATATTACAACTGTGTTAATACTAATCACAAAATTAAAAACACGCGAGTACAAATCACCAGGATTGGATTTTAAAAACCCATGAACACAAATCACAACATTGGATTTCAAAAACTTGTAAATTCAAAATGACAGAAATCCGCTAAGCCAAAAGAATCAAATTGACAGACATATGACATGTATGTAAACGTCTCATTAACGGGACTTAGAAAAAGTTTAAAAACTTTGTCTAATTATAAGTTTTTTATTTGTGAAAGACCTGAAACCAATGACCATGAGACATGATGCGATATTTGCAGAAAAATCACATGCCCTGCTCCTAGTTCTTAGACCCGTGTGATTATGAAGAGAGATATCGGGCTTAAAAAAACACTAATTGTTACATTAAATTTTTAAATCGTGCAAATACGAATCATGATACATAATTTTTAATTTGCGTGAATACAAAACGCAATGTGAAGTTTTTAAATCAGGTATAAATACGAAAATTGATGTTTGATATTACAATCATTTGAATACTAATCACACTAATGGATTTTAAATACACATGAATACCAATCACTAGGATTGAATTTTAAAAACATTAACACAAATCACAACAAGGGATTTTAAAAACGCGTAAATACAAATTACGTTAATAGGAATTGCAATTTACGATTATTAAATTAGGTGAATAAGAATTTTAATACGCATTTTTTTAATCTGGTAGGTACGAAAATCTACGTTTGATACTAAAATTGCATGAATAAGAATTGTGATATTAGCAGGATCCGGAGCAGTTCCAAATACTCAAAATGGCAGAAATCTGCCAAACCAAAATAATCAAATCGGCAGAAGTTTGTGTATGTATGCTAACGTCTCGTTAACAGGATTTAGAAAAAGTTTCAAAATTTTGTCAGATTATAAGTTTTTGATTTGTGGAGTCCTCAAACCAATAGCCATGAGATACAATGCAGTATTCGAAATATTTGCAGAAAAATCACATGCCCTGCTCCTAGTTCTTAGACCCGGAAGAATGATACGAAAAACCCGAAATACAATCACTCCTGAAACTGCTCAATATTTATGAAATTTAAGGTAGAGTAATTACAAATCAGTTAACAGTTGGCCTGAAAATTTCGTAGGCTAACACAGAAAAAGAAAAATTTGATAAAATTTCATTTTATTATTCAATATAGTTTCCTTCAAGGGCGATACGATTATAACGGTCATATAATTTTTCGATACCATTTTTATAGTACTATTTGTCCTTAGACTCAAAATAGGCCTTAGTTTCGGTGATTACTTCCTCATTGGCGCTAAATTTCTTTCCAGCGAGAATTCTCTTGAGGTCTGCGAACAGGAAAAAATCACTGGGGACCAGATCTGGAGAATACGGTGGATGCGGAAGTAATTCGAAGACTAATTCATATAATTTTACCATCGTTTTCATTTACTTGTGACACGATGCATTGTCTTGATGAAACAGCACTATCTTGTTCTTCAAATGGGGCCGTTCTCTGCGATTTCGTTGTTCAAACGCTCAAATAACGCTATGCAAAAGTTGCTGTTGAAGGTTTTTCCCCTTTCAAGATAGTCAATGAATATTATACCATGATCATCCCAAAATACTGATGCCATAACTTTGCCAGCTGACTGTTGCGTCTTTCCACGCTTTGGAGTTGGTTCTTCTCGTGCAGTTCACTCGGCTGACCGTCGATTGGACTCCGGTGTGAAATAATGGAGCCATGTTTCAGCCATTGTCACATAAATTCGGGTTTATTACGATTAAACAGTTTCAAACATACCCCAGAATCATCAATTCGTTGCTGTTTTTGGTCAATTGTGAGCTCGTGCGGCACTCACTTTGCCTAGAGCTTTCGGACACCCAAATATTCATTCACGATATGTCCAACACGTTCCCTTGATATCTTTAGAGTCTCAGATATTTTGATCAACTTCACTTTACTGTAATCTAAAATTATTTCGTGGACTTTTTGATGTTTTCGTCGGTAACAGCCTCTTTGGGGCGTCCACTGTGTGCATCGTCGTCGGTGCTCACTTCGCCTCGCTTAAACTTAGCAAACCACTTCTCAATGGTTGATTTTCCTAGTACAGAGTCCGAACAATGTTTCTCGAGCCAAGCCTTGGCTTAAAGAGAATTTTTTTTGGCTAAAAAGCAATGCTCTATAAACACACGAAATTCCTTTTTATCCATTGTTTTTAAACTAACAAAAGTTGCTTCACTAAAAATACTATATCTCACAAACTAATAGTCCGACAGCTGTTAAATTTATGCATGTGTCTTTCGAAGGTTAGAACTAACTAAAAATCATATGTATTTAATAGCAGTAGCCCCATCTATGTGTCAACCTACGAACTTTTCAGCCCAACTGTTACTTAAGGTATAACATTTTTTACAGATCAGTTAAATTTCTATTAATGAAAGGTATGTGTTGCAATGTTAGAAAATGACTATTGTCATAATAAAAGTGGGAAAAAAAGAGCCTAAGCAGATACAAATCTGTTCCCTTTTGAAAACTAAGGTTGTTTTCCTACAGAAATTTTCAAATAAGAAATACAAAATTATAATATTTATATAACCTCTTCTGCCATAAATACTGAAACAGCTTACAAGTTATGCACATAAACTTTCATAAAAGACCATTACAAAAGATAAAAAGCAACTATAGAAAGTTTTAGAGCTTACTAGAAAATTTGAACCATCAATCTTTACAGGCGTCAATTGGTCCTTGTTATATTGGGCAAAGGCACTGAAAAAAAAAAATTTTATATAGTGACACATGCAATCGCTAATAATTAAAATTGCAACAGATCTTTAATAAAAGTACATAAGCCTTCTTTTAAACAGCTTTATACCATAATTAAAATATAAAAGACATTCAAACCAAAGAACTTTAAAAACAAATGTGTATGCATAAAAATGTTTTTTCTTACCCAGATGCACCTTCTTTTAACAAAAAATCATCATTAATGAGAACTCTGACATCTAAAACATCAAACAAATACTCATTAATTAAATATAACATTTAACTGAAAACAAATATCAAGAAAACAAAGAATACTAATTTTTAAAAGAGATACTTTTAAATATTTAAGCAAACATTTTATGACCCTATTTTTCAAGTAATAAAAAAAATTATCAGCAAAACTTTCTAAATGCAACCATCCTCTGCTTTGTAGAAAATTCAGCCATTAAAAGAGAACTCAAATTGTAAACATTAAATTGCCAGTTTACTCAAAAATGTCTTTTTTTCTGCTTTGTATCAATGAAGGAACCCTAACAACAATGGTTGTGTTGTTATCCATTGAATATTGCACAAAATCTTTATCTCATTGGGGTTTTTTTTCTTTTTGTCTGGAGTTAGACCTGTTTTTTAAGTGCCATAATCTGGATATTAAAAATGTCAACAAAAAAGAGAAAAGAAAGAAAATTACAAAACCATAACATTTAAGAAAAATTTTTCGAATCTCCAGTCCAAATGTACACTAAAATAGTGACATACATATGTTGTTTCGTATTTTTAAATATTTTTACATTGTGATTAAATCAAAAGTTCTGAATGAGATACAGAAAAAAAAATTACAGTCTAACTTCTATGAGAGACCTTCAACAATCACTTCTTCATGGCACATATGTTTTTAACTATCAACTGAATGCTAAAAAGTTTCTAAGAGAGATCAAGGAGCCTTCTACTAGCAACCAACAAACAGTCCTGTCGAAATGTTCAATAATCTATTTCACCATCTCTTTAGAACTATTTAAGAAAATCTAACAATTTTTGTATTATTTGTATTTTTGCATAACTTGTTTGTACAAGTTTTGGAATTAATTGCAAAACTTAGAAAAATAATTCTAAAATTTATACAAGTTTTGGAATTATTTTTACAAAGATAATTGTATGCAATATATGATTTTCATTATTTTTTATTAAAATTTAATAAAGATCAAAGTATATATATTTTTTTTTATTCAAAGTATACAGGTTTTAATATTCTCTAAGACTAAGCAATTTTAAAAAACAAAATCCAAAATTTAAATGAAATTAGTAGTTTTTTAAAATTTGAAGTTTAACTTTTTCATGAATTATTTAACAAAAATATGTTTCAAATTTTGGATATTGTTATTAAAAATTACATTAATTAAGAAGTTCAAATTTATATATCTTAAAATTTAAATTTTTTAACACGATTAAATTAAATAAATTTTAAAAATTAAATTTGCATAAAGTTATTATTATATAAACAAGTTTTATAAATGAAGAGTTTAGTAGAAAAAGGTTCTAAGATACATTTTTGGAAAATCAGAAAGAAAAAAACTGGGAATAAAGCTTTAAAAAGTATCTGTTTACAAGAAAAATTTTCCTATTAAAATCAGAACAATTTAATGACTTCACAGAAAAAAAATTAAGCTCGATAAAACAAAACTATGTAAATAAAGCACAAACAATGGCACAAAAACAAATATGTTGTTTTGGTTCAACAAACAAAAACCTTCCTCATTTTTGAAACACAAAATGACAAAAGAAAGCAAGTGGACAAGCAGCATTGAATGTTTGTCTCATACTTTCTTCTGTCATTTTGTGCTTCAACACAGAGAAAAACTCTTGCTAATAGAACCAAAACTATAGTATGTCTATTTTTATGCTGGTATTTGTATTTTATTCATAATGTTTTGCCTTATTCATATGTAGCACAAAGTATAACCCATATTTATTCCGACAGTTGAAAATGACAGGTTTTTAAACTCAAATTTTTCCTCTTATTAGGAAACTCTCTAGCTATCTAAAACTTCCACTAAGCTTGTCAGTAGTGCACTTAGTTATTCTGATTCTCATAAATAGGCAAAAGTAAATAATTTTTACTGAACTGTTGCTTCATAAATTAAAAGCATGCTCAGTGGCCCCCATCTCCCCTCAAGCTCTTGGGCGCATTCATCCTCCCCCCCCCCAAAAAAAAAGAAATTTGCTAACTTCCCCCTTCCATGTTAGCTTGTTCGAAATAGTGCTACTTTGCTTGCTCATAATATGACAATGCTTCTTTTATTTATAAACTTAAAAAAAAGAAAATTCTCTCGTATAAATTCCCCCCCAAACTATACGTTTTATTTAGTGTAAAAATCCCCCCCAAGCTTTAAGTGGGCGCATCGTGCACCCACCTTCCCCCCTGATGGGGGCCCCTGAGCATGCTTAGTTTATTAATCCAGTATATTTCACAGATGAAAGCAAAAATTAAATTATTCAGACGGATAATGAGAATAACTTACCATTAAAAACTTCATTGAATTCACCAGGAGGGGAATGTAAAATAAAATCAGATGCAATTCTTATCTAGAAGAAGTATGATTACATTAATATTCATGCAATTAAAACTTCATTTTCATGTATCCTACGTAAGTTATAGTAAATCAATAATCATAAACAAAATACCTAAGAATATTTTATTGGAACAAACATTTATAGCTTAACTAAGAACATAACATTTTTACATATTATATGTGACAAAGTCTACAGGGAAATATCTTTCTGCTAACTGGACCAGTAGCACATACCTGGGACCATCCCAAGGAACAATAAGTTGGACCGACCCAAAGCACAGCAAGCACAGACTTAGATTTTGTCAGGCCTAAAAAATTTTTCTTAAAAAACAGCATTTTATCTTTAAGAAAATAACATTTTAGTACTTAACTACCTTAATACTATAATATACCTTCTAATATCAGTACTATAGTATTTTATTTTACAATTTGATTGAAAAAAAATTACTCATAATGCAAACCTCGAAAGGTGAAGCCTTACATTACATAGAATTTTGCATAATATACATCACTTCACACGTTATCAAGCTTACCTATTATTCAAGATATACAGTCCGATCTCGATATAAGTTCACCCTAAGGGACATCGCAAAAGTGACCTTATAAGCGGGACGACCTTTTAACCGATTCATTAGCAGTTCGGAACTAAGCACGTAAGTAGTACACATTATGATTTTTTAAAAATGGTAATACAAACGAAAATGATCGGCCATAAATTAAATATATAAGTCAATAAATTTTAGCAGAATTAGTAAAGATTAAAGAAAGTTAGATTTTTAAGAAAATTTTAATTTAAAATAAAGCTGTTTTCAAATTTCCTCAAAGTGTACATACATACATTACTAACTCAGTGGCGCGACAGCCCATTAAGAGGGCCAAGGCCGACTGTGCCCATCTCAGTTTTCTTGACCTTGGGCTCTGGGGTGCAGGAGCATATGTTCCGGTCGGGTGGTCAGCCGAACGCGGAACCCCCAGTGTTAGTTCCCAAGCATGCTTGGTACTCATTTTATCGACCCACTGAAGGGATGAAAGGCTGAGTCGGCCTTGCCCGGCCCAAGGATCGAACCAAGGACCTGTGGCACGACAGCGCGAAGCGCTACCGCTCAGCCACCGGGCGTCTACATACATTACATCTTACGTTATTTAAAATAAATCATTTATGCCGGTCTGTCTTGTTTTTGGTTTCGTTTTTCGAACTATGCTTTCTAGATTTTTTAACTTTTCAAAATGTTCCTCAGCTCCCTCAAGGTTCGTAAAAAAAATTTGTATGACATTTATTGCATCGAAGGCTTCCGCTTTGGTTACAGCTACAGTCTCAGGATCACTGTGAAACAATTTCAGAAATTGTAGCTGGTTCGTTGGTTGCAACATTTTCATAGAACTCGAGAGGGTAATTGCCTTGTAAAGAAGTTAAACAGGCTTTTGTAAGAAAAGAGCTCCCCTAGCCTCAGATAAAAATGACCTTTATAAGCAATAACCATTTTTAAAACTTGACCATATATCCGATAATCTGTAACAAAGAATTTCTATTCAGTGAGCCGGGACTTAGGAAAAGTGACCTTATACGTGGGGTGACCTTATATCAAGGTCTGACTGTATATTATCAATATATGACTGGAGCAGATCAATGCTTAAATATTCTAAAATAATTTTTTAATGCAGATTACTTAAAAACATGTACTTGTATTTAAGTATTTCTTATTAACAGGCAGGAAAAAGAAAACTGAAATTATCAAGAACATAATAGTAAACAAAAAAATTCACATTTTTGTATGCTATATTGATTATAATCACTTGTAGCTACTAGAAAAAATTATGTAATTTTTTCTAGTAGCTAGCGCAGTTAGTTAATGGTTCTTGCTTAATTGCAGAAATTTCTTTCCTGTAATTTTCACTGTTTACAGCTACAAAGTTAATGTGGTTTATGGAGAATTGATTTTTATAGTATTCTGTTACATATATGTTCTACAATATTAAATTTGTTCTTCGTATATTACTTATCTTAGACTAAGAAATAGTAAAATGTGTCATATATAAGAGAATAAAACAAAAAATATATTAGGCCAATTTAGCACTTATTTTTATATATTTTTGCATCAAAAGCTTTTAGAGTCAAATGAGGTAACTAAGGCCAGAGGGCAGACCAGTGACAATTTTAAAAAACTCAAAGTCAAAATTTAAAAACACATGTTTCAAGTTTAATGTACATATTTTGTTTCAAGAACCCTTAAATAGTAGTTAAATGAAATATTGAATCAATATTTAAGTAATTATTAAAGATTAAACAAATGGTTAAGAAATTGTTACGATGCATGTTGATTTTAAGTAATTCAAACCTTCAAATAAAAATTTTTGTGATAAGGACAAATTGATTTTTATTAATGAAATGATTGTGGACCCAATCAGTTCAGAAAAATGTCTAAGATATCCACACAAAAAAGCCATCTCCTTTTTGATCTTTCTAAGATATTGAAGGAAACTGTTGTGATAAAATATAAGAAACAGAATCAACGAGCGAGAAGCTGAAAGAAGATAATGCATACCAAAATCAGCTTCCAGTTGCAGGTTAGTTAAAAAGTTAGTTCAGATAATCAAAGAGCTGGATGCCAAATATATAAGTTGAATTAAAGAAGAACTGAAACTTTCAGAATGTTTGTTGGCTGAAGTCAGGTTCAGTAAAGTATCATTGTGACAACAGGAACTTTTGCATCCTGATATATCATTGCATTAGAGAAAATTCACTTTTTCTCTTCTGAGCATCTTCAGTCAATCTAACACAATTTTCGATATTATTTACAAAAACAAAAAGTGGTGCGTAAAGGGGGGAAATGAGATATTGCCAGAGGATAAAGCTTGCAATGTATTCAAAACAGATGTGTGAGGATTGAATCACATCCCATAGATATGAATAAGTGAGAAGTCAAAAACACTGGTCAGGGTTTCTAGAAGATCTGACAGTGGATCAACATTTTAATATGTGCATCAGTTGATGGTAAAAATTCCTCATGTCTGAATCCCCCAAATATTTATCTATCTCCTATTTTCAGATTTTTAATAGGGAAATTATGACCATCCCTTAAAAAGCCCAGGTAAGAGACTTGGAACGCTGGTTAATTATTTCCTACATTTTTAAAGAGTCAAATAATTACCCTAAACCATTAAACATTTTTCTAATGGATAAAAAGGTTCAACATATCAAATAACCAAAAGGAGCCATAATTACCCCAACTGACATCTCAAAATTTTCGTAATTCTATAAGTATGCTATCTAATAAAGAAACAGTGACCCAGCAATTAAGATACTGCATTGTTATGGTGAAGAGCTGGGTGGGGTTCGGTTCCCAGGACGGCTTGAAGCTCTCCTAACTACAGATCAATGGGTACCTACTTGTCTGGGAATTAAAAGTGTCCTTTTTCTGTATGCAATGCTAACCACATTGTACAATAATGCCATTAGACTAAGTCCTGACAATGACAAAAAGAAAAACTCAAAATCTCAAAATAAGGAAAAATGAAAAAGGAAAACTCGTAACCAGCTCAGGACAATCCATTTAAAAATTCTCATTCAAGTTCCAAGCACATGATACTTAGCATTTGCAGAATGATGCATGTATCAATATGCAAATATCCCCATGGACTTAATAGAGTTTTATGGATATGTTTTTCAAACTAAAGAGAAACATGGACAGTTGCCGGTTGACAGTACAATTATTTGCTTAATTCCAAGAGCTTTTTAAAAATACTTAATAGCATCCATCTTGCAATAATTCATTCTTCTTAATTTTATTTTCTTAAGTTTTAACACCTTATAACTATGCTGTTTCATGTGCTATTTTAAATAAATTAAAATTATTAACAAACATATTTCGTATTTCTGAGTAGAAATCAAAGTAGAAGAGTAGGCATTACTTTTAAAAGTATATCCAATTGCAAAAACAATCGGACACACAAGACCTGTCAATTAATAAACTTCATATAAATTACGATTTGAGAAATTGATTAAAAGGACAAGTTGACAAACTAAACATTTGCACTTATCACTTCAAAATTTAATACACAACAGAAGAATTTACATAATACAATACTAAATACAAGACGGTAAAACAGAAAAAAGCAAGTTTTATTTCAAGAGCATCAATACAACAGTAGGTAAATATTTTTGTCAGTAACTTTTAATATCAACAATCTTGAATATCAAAACACTTTAATTTAAACATGTGCTACCTATAAGAAAAAATTTATAAAGTTCCGGTAGATGAAATTTATCAGACATGAAGTAAATACTTTTGTCACACAATACTTAAGGGATTTTTTATGTAAAATATTAAAACTTATCACGCCAATAGCTAATGTAAAAAAGGGAAACTAAAAAGTTGAAAATGACAGCACACGAGCAGGGGAAAATAGGTTTTATTTTGAAGAAATTTGGGGGGGAAATGTGATGTAAAGACGAAATTTAATTCAGAATTCACATGACATTCTGAAATTTTAGATCGAAATGACAATAATCAACGAAAAAATTTATTATAACCTTTTCATCATCAGTAACTGCTTCATCTATATCAGCCATAGCTCTCTGAGAAAACACAAACCAATACCAAAGCAACACACAACAAATCGGAGTTTACTTTTCATGCCACATGACGAGTTGAGTTGAAAAGAAAAATTCAGCTTACTTGACATATAACCGCGATGGCCAAATTTTGCAAATATTTTCACTGAAACCATAAATTGGTCAAGTCCCGCAGTGGACTGATCTTAAAGACACGGTTCCCTGTAGAACACCGAAAGTCAAATATTTCTGGTTGAGGTCAGCAAGCTGTTTGTGGCCATTTTGATGAGCTGGCCTAGAGATTGAGGGTGTGCGGTAAACTCTTATTCGTTATCTACCATAAAGTACTCGACTTCGCACGCATGTCGTCCGGCTACCAAAGCGGGGGAGAGAGATCCTCAGAGATGTCTCACAGACCGTCGCCAATAGCCCATCTTGCAGCTCAAGGGTGACGTAAATAAAGTACCTACCTTTAATTGGTCAGTGAAATCACTTCGTGTCGTGCCATATGTCACGTGAGTCAGATGCAAATAATTCATTCAATTACCTAACAATTCATCTATGCTGTTGAAAACAATTAAAGGAAGGAACAGTTCAGCCTCTGCCACACGGCTACCTGTGACGTCGTAAGGCAGTGACACAACTATCGATACAGTTGTTATCAATAGTTGTGTCGACAGCGACACAACTATCTCGCAACCTGTGCAATGCAACAGGAACATCCAATTCACGAATACAGTCACCCAGAGACTTATTGCAGGTGACCTGTTAACCAAACTCCCTGTTTTCTGTTTCCCTTTAACTGTGAACCACAAAAAGGAGTATTTAGCATGGGACCAAAAACAGTTGTCATGGACACAGAGGATGGCTGGGACTGGAGACGGGTTCTCTTCAACGATGAGTCTTAATTAAGTTTAAACAGTAACTAGAGACGTGTTCTTATCTCGAGATTACCCGGGAATCGATATCGGCCTTCTGACATTGTCAAAAAGCAAAAAGGACTATTATGGCTGAGATGGTCTGATGGTCTTAGCAGACCTCATCGAAAATGATCATACCGACCTTCATTTGTCCGATAGAAGTACTTTGACAGATCAGCAGCACATGGACGAGATCCTTGCACCATAAATGAGACTTTTCCATGGAGCATCAGCATATAGATCAAAATGTTTCAAAACGCAAAACTCAGGAAGCGAACCGAAATGTTGTATTCTTTATAAAGGTTCTCATAGCATTTATAGATGAGATAAATTTCTTTCGGTCAAGCTATTCAAGAAAGAAAAACCTTCATTTTAAAGAGAAAGCCTTGTTTTAATTGCTCAAAGATAGAACATTCACATTCAGCTGTTAATTGCCGAAAGTAAACTTTGATACTTTTGCTCAAAGAAGAATCTAAGTTTGTTGCATCTTGACAAAGAAGAGTCTAATTTGACGGCAGTTGGTAATAGAGAATAACAAGATATAGCTCGAAAAATGTCCAATTGAAAAAGTCAACAATTTTTCTACCTTTGATCAATTATGAATGACAAAGGAGACACAGATTAAGATATAACCGACAGGTTGAATAAAGCCCACAGAGTTTTTGCTAATCTAAATAAATTTTGGACATGCGAGACTATATCAAATGAAACAGAAATAAGAATCTTCAACTCAAATGTTAAATCAGTGCCCTTTTTTATGGATCAAAAACATGGTAGAACTTGAAAACAAATTCAGATAAGTTATATGATTTTCCAAAGTTAAAATTTTTGCTAGTATTTGTTTGCTAGACAAGCATAAAATGCTATATATCAGAAAAGAAAAAAAAAGACCAGCATGAACTAGCAAAAGTATTTTTCTGGTACCGGTAAAATTACTAGCATGCCATGGTGTGTAATGGCACACTTTATTGCTTGTCCAGCATGCAGATACCAGCTTGTGTTGCTGGAATATCTTGCTGGCGTAGCAGCAATCACGACCATCACTTGCTAGCTTTCTCTGTTTTTCCAGCAAAAATTCACAAGCAACAGATGCTTCTTTGTAGCTATTCCTAGCATGAGAATTCTACCATCAGTTGCTTGCTTAGAAACTAGCATATTTTTGTTGGTGGTACCGTCATGAATTTTGACTTGGGTGGAGACATAATAAATACACTAACTATATTTTTGGAATGAGAACAGCAAGTGGAATAGTTCTTACAACTTTATGCAACTAAAGACAAAGTCTATTTGTAAGGTTTTCACTTTTAACATATAACCATGAAATAGTCATCTGAAAGAAACTTAATGAAGAAGTAAACTATTTTACACACCTGTATATTGACAGTTCTAAGAGATTTCCTAATAAAAAGTTCTAGGGACCTCTTTTAAATAAATATAACAAGCTCTAAGGATTTTGATAAAAATAAAGGGTTTTAATTGTACATTGTACTTCATTTTAAAAAAAATGCAGTTTAATGTTCTAATTGAAATCGATTATTTTTTTTACATGTTTTGAAAAAGTTGAGTGTCACGATACACTTATGTTAACACATTCGACATTAGAATTGAAACTCTTAGCTAATTAACTCTTAAACTTATTTAAAAATATCCATAATATCCAAAAACTGATTAACTTGAATACTATTTCAAATATTAAAGGTAGATTTTGAAAAAAAGTAGGGTAATTTCTTTTAAAAAATAAAAATAAATAAAAAAAAATTTTATTACAAATTTATGTTTAGTCTCTAGAACAGATATTTTTATATTAATTGGCATAATATAGTGCATCATGAAATTCATACGTTTCAAAACATTTAAAGAATAACCAATTTTAATTAGAATGATTTTCACCACTAAAAGAATAAGAAATGCAGTTAACAATCCTTCGAAATGTGAAATAATTTATTTATTTAAATCAGATAGTGAGATACTGCTTAAATTTAACTTTTACCCCGAATTGAACTTCAAGTCTTGCTGAAATTTCGAAGGAAAATCTGTGTTTCCTTCATGTTTCTCCAAATTTAATTGCTGCAATTTATTTCGAAAGATTTTAAAAGTATCTACATGAAATTTAGGATCTATGTATGTTTGAGTTATTTTAATTCAATTTATTTTCAAGAAATTTTCAAATAGTTTTCAGATATAGTTTCGTAATTTTTTTAAAGAATAAAGAAATTTAAAAATAACACATTTCAGTTTTAGAAATTTGTTTTTTAAATTCTTGGACACCAATAGGAAAATTGCCAACGACGAATTAAATTATGGACATTTTATTTAAAATAAATAAAAAATAACTAACATTGAAGCTTAATATTATCAGTTATATCAAAAATTAACAATAGTTTTAAAAATATTTAACATTAATTTTTTTAAAAAATGACTATTAAATTTTTATGCTTTTTTTTGTTTATGATTAGTGTATTATAAAATTATAAGAAATATTCGAAACAATTAACTTTTTTTTAGAATAATTTTAAAAACATGTATGTAATCCATCCCTTCAAAACCAATTTTTAAACCGTTTCTAAGATTGTAATTTTATAAACGATTCATTCGATTTAATTCAAATTTTGTCATATAAAATTACATTCTTCAAAATTATGAAAAAATTTGTGTACCTTATAATTCAAAATTTAGAATGAGTCCCATTACGTGAAGATCCAATCATTAGATCAAAAGCTATTCAAGATAGTCCAGTTTTTTATTTTCTTTTTTATTTGCGCATTGTATATCAATTGCATGAAGTCTGTTCAAGACAATGATAGGGAAGAAAACGCTCTTTCTAACATATTAAAATATAGTTTTGAAGTAGTTTACATATACTCGCCTCAAAACCTTAAAGCATTACCAAGGCTACAATATCTTGATTTCTAATGGTTTGCAAAATTACGCTTTTTACCTCTAACTTTGACAAATTAAAACAAATAATAATTATTGTTGGATATACTTAATAGAATAAAACACTTGTACTGAATAATTGTAAAATATAAATCAATATTCACTTACTTATTTGGGCTCTTTACGCCGTTTGACGTACAAGGCATCCAGCCTACTTCTCCTTGCCCCCCGGTCCTTGGATCGGGATCTGGCTTCCTCCAATCCTTTAAATTTTGCACTCTTGAAATTCGCCTGCATTTATTTTTGCCAAGTCATCCCTCTTTTTCTGTTGCCCTCAGGGGCCCAAGAAAGAGAAACATGTGTTAATTTTTCTCTCTGCATTCTTATAGAAGTCCCGTCCATTTCCGTCTTTTCTTTTTGATTTAATATCTTATTGTAGTTAGGTTTGCCTTTTCTAATATTCTTCCGTTTCTAATTTTAATAGACTAAAAGATTTAAAAATTATTAGACAGTAGTTTTGAATACGAATTCACTGAAAGCTGATCTTTTTATAAGTTTTCCAGATAAATAAAGAGTATATATATAAGTATCTAGAAAACTTAAGCTACAAGTACTACAGCTATTTTAACCATCTATTGTAAAAATGATAAAAACTTAGCATTATGATTTAGTAGTTCTTAATTCTGAAAAATACTATTACTGAAATAGTTATCAAGATTCACTACTGAAATTTATGCCGATTCACTGAAAGCTGATTTTTATATAAGTTTTCCGCATAGGTGAAGAGTACTTTTAAAAGTAGTTAGAAAACTTAAGCTACAATAACTACTACTAATATAACCATCCATTATAAAAATAATAAAAATGTAGTAAAACCTAACTACATTTTGGCTTCTAACATTATGATTTAGTAGTTCTTAGTTCTGAAAAGTACTATAACTGAAAAGTACTGCGTATAACTGAAATAGTTATCAATATTCGCTACTTAAATTTATTCCAATATACTGAAGGCTAAACTACAATTACTACCACTATCTAACCATCTATTATAAAAAATAATGAAAATGTAGCATTATGATTTAGTAGTTCTTAGTTATGGAGAGTATTATAACTGAAATAGGAAAAAATAGTTTGTTTAAAAGTTATAACTACGAAACATAAAACTTCTTATCAAGAACCTTTTTCCATCACATATGCCATATAAACACACCTGTCGCCTATTTATGAGATGCAACAATATATATAAATATAATCAATATGAGTTATAAAT